>NC_053154.1:183002838-183109078 GCF_016835505.1 Polypterus senegalus
TGTTTATACATTATTCGTGTAGCTTCAAATGAATGACAACTATAGAGTTATAAATTGGCAAAACTAAATTTGCACCTCAGTAAGTACTGTACTTGTTGGTATGTGCTTAGGTATGACCTGCAATGGACTGGTTGCCGACTTATCCATATAACCAGTGCTTATATAGATTAATACATAATCACTTGATCCTGATTATTTGTGCCGACTGTGATTATTTTGCATAATCAGTAGAATAGTTACTACTCATCTACAGTACACCTCCAAAATTCATGAAGGTTACATTCCTAGAGCACCCACGAATTGTGAAAAACAACAAAATGTGGATGTGGTTAAAAAAATATTATTTTTATAGTTTAAACCCTAAATATGCCCCCAAAACACTAATTTAAATTCAAACTCAGCTTAATACATTACCTAAAAAAAAATAATGTAATGGTAAACCTGCCTACTGTACAGTACTGTACTGATATGTCACCCGCAGTCCTAGAATGTAAAATACTGATGTTACTGATATATATACTGTAATTCATGCAAGCACATTTTCATTGCCATAAGCCTTAGAAGGTGCAGGGCGTTTTGGCAGCATATTGGGGCTTTAACCTTTAAACTATCACATACTTGGGGGTTAATGCATCTCTGGATGTCAAATACTTTTTTGCTGCACTTTAAGTAAACATCACAACTCACAAAGAAAAAGTGAAATTTTAATGGAACACTTTTTTTCCATGCAAAGAGCATCACAATTACTGCAACACTAATCATTTTACACACTGTTAATGAACTGTAAAAACTACTTAAAAAAACTACTGGAACAATATGTACAAAGTGCAACCGACGTCATGGATGTAAATCACCAAGCCAACTGCGCTTGAACTGGCTGCACTCAAGCACACAGAGGTAAGCGCCGATGTTGGCAGGCTAGTCTAGTGCAGCAGCTCAATCCCAGGGACAGTGAGGCTGCAGGGTGTCACACTTGGGTCACAGAATTGCACAGAAACACAGGACATTGTAGAGACAGGAACTTTATTCAAACACTTCAAACAAACATGTCTCTTTCAGAAGTAAAACAAGCTTAGTATGCAGTTAGTTCTCGATTAAAGAATAGACAAAAATCATAGGTGGACCCCCAACAGGAGCAGAGGATGTCTGGGGGAGGTGAGAGAAATAAAGCAAACAGTCAAAAAGGAAAGGTGCTGTTCAGGCTTTTAATTATGCATAGTGTCGTGCCGCGACAGAGCAGCCGCAAATAAGCCCACCAAGTAAGGGAGCAATGTGAAAGTAGTCTATCAGCGTTTTTGAGGAGCATTCGTATTTTCTGTGTTCAGCCACCTTGCTCACAATGGGCAGTTAGTGGTCATAAGCTGGTTGCTCAATGAATGTTCGGCACTGACTGCTCAGCTCCTGCGCGCTCGCAAATGGCACTAGGAAACGACTATAGCCGGGTGTGGCGGTTTAAGGGTTAAGAGGAACAAAACGGAAAACAAGATCACTCAGCTAGGGATGCATCACAGTCAATCAACAGCAAGGAGAAATGAATAACGTTGTAGAAGTCGGGTGCTGCTAAGATTCACACAGTCCAGAAGACGGTGATTTATTTATTTTTATGATGGAGATTCCAGGATACACCCAGCCTTGGCCCAACCTGCATGCACTAACAAACAGAGACAAAAACAAAGCAAACTGGTAATCAAACAGCAAATAAAGAATGTAATGAAAACAAATGAAATAAATGAAAACAACGATAGCACCCCTGTTTCCCTTAACAGCGATTACACACTAAATACAACAAAGCACAAACAAAATAAACACAGTAAATCATGAAAAACATTCATGAAAAACAGCAACGGATGAAATGCAATGTGAAAATAGATAGTCCAGAGATCCACATGTTCAATGGGAATGTAGATAGTCATATCACTTTTTCCTGAAATGGTGAAGATGGGTGGACAGGTTCAGGAGTGCTCCTTTCTTTGCAGGATGGCCATGAATCCACTTACAGTCCTCATGTAAACAGGCAGACGCACTAAACGATCCAGAACAAAATGAATAAATACAGGTAACAAAACAGAAGGCAAACAGACAGGAACTTGAAACTTTTTTTTTTTGCTTTTGGTCACCGGCACCCTTTTTAAAAGCCACGCTGACATCCTTTGAACCCAACAACCCCAGCACCCTCAGCAGAAGACCAATTTTAGCCACTGCAGAGACTGCTGGGAGTTGCAGTTTCAAAGTCTATTTGCTACTTTCACCATCCCAAGCCGCGTTTTCCTCTACAGTTGCTTCCTGTTCTCTCTACAGTGCAGTATTGCCATGATAAAAGCCATAAAAACTGCTGAGGATATTTGTGATTTCCAATAACAATTATTAGATAGGTTCTAAGTAAAAATCCACGAATGACTGAGGCCGCGAACTCTGAACTGCGATTTCGTGGGGGTCTACTGTATATTTAAAAAAAAATTCTTTGGGTTTACTTTTGCACTGCAACTATACATATCACTATTGAGTCTGTGAAGTGTTAAATAAGTAGGTCCATTTTAGGTGGACAGTAATACAAAGTGTTTTCATATTGACATGGACATTTTATTAGCCTGGTCAAAAGACTTCAAAGGACATCACAACTTTACCCGAGTTTATCAAGGCAAACTGACAAAATAGCTAAAGCTTTCAGTCATTTTTAACTATTTTTAACATGTAAATGTCAGATTTCTGACTTAATAAAGTACACCTATTTTTCTTTGTATTTGCCAAGTCATTCGTCTTGCTATCACATTGCATTGAACAGTTTAGGAAGTTAAAAAATTAATCTAGCACAATGAAAACATGAAAATGTGGCTGAGATATTTGATGCATATTTATGTCAGCACACAATGTGTTATTACATTCTTCAGCATAAGAAAAAATTGACAGCTACCGTCTTTAACCATTTTCAACCACACTTTGATAAAAATATCAATTGTCAAATTGTAGACTCTATATAAACATTTGTCTGCAAGGACTCAAAATTTGAGCCCTTTGACATCACTCAGGTTTTTTAAGTAATCACTGAAGCGGATTAATTTAAGCAACTATGCCTATGTTTTGAACTGGAACACGTACAGTGGTGTGAAAAACTATTTGCCCCCTTCCTGATTTCTTATTCTTTTGCATGTTTGTCACACAAAATGTTTCTGATCATCAAACACATTTAACCATTAGTCAAATATAACACAAGTAAACACAAAATGCAGTTTTTAAATGATGGTTTTTATTATTAGAGAGAAAAAAAAATCCAAACCTACATGGCCCTGTGTGAAAAAGTAATTGCCCCCTGAACCAAATAACTGGTTGGGCCACCCTTAGCAGCAATAACTGCAATTAAGTGTTTGCGATAACTTGCAATGAGTCTTTTACAGCGCTCTGGAGGAATTTTGGCCCACTCATCTTTGCAGAATTGTTGTAATTCAGCTTTATTTGAGGGTTTTCTAGCATGAACCGCCTTTTTAAGGTCATGCCATAGCATCTCAATTGGATTCAGGTTAGGACTTTGACTAGGCCACTCCAAAGTCTTCATTTTGTTTTTCTTCAGCCATTCAGAGGTGAATTTGCCGATGTGTTTTGGGTCATTGTCCTGTTGCAGCACCCAAGATCGCTTTAGCTTGAGTTGACGAACAGATGGCCGAAAATTCTCCTTCAGGATTTTTTGGTAGACAGTAGAAAACTCCTCCTTGAACCGTCACCTTATCGTGGTGGAGGGGTTTGCGTGTCCCAATGATCCTAGGAGCTATATTGTCCGGGGCTTTATGCCTGGTAGAACCACCAAGGCAAACTGGTCCTAGGTGAGGGATGAGACAAAGAGCGGTTCAACAAACCTCCAATGATGAGCAAACCTTTGGACGACGTTTTCCCTTGCCCGGGCGCTGGTCACGGGCCCCCTCTGGAGCCAGGCCTGGAGGTGGGGCTCGATGGCGGCCTGGTGGCGGGCCTGCACCCATGGGGCTCGGCGGGCACAGCCGAAGAGGTAACGTGGGTCCTCCTCCCCATGGGCTCACCACCTATGGGAGGGGCCAAGGAGGTTGGGTGCAGTGTGAGTTGGGTGGTGGCGAGGCGGGACCTTGGCGGTCTGATCCTCGGCTACAGAAACTGGCTCTTGGGACGTGGAATGTCACCTCTCTGAAGGGGAAGGAGCCTGAGCTAGTGCGCGAGGTCGAGAGGTATACTCGGTACTAGATATAGTCGGACTCACCTCGACGCACAGCTTGGACTCTGGAACCAATCTTCTTGAGAGGGGCTGGACTCTCTACCACTCTGGAGTTGCCCGGTGAGGGCCCGAGCAGGTGTGGGCATACTTATTGCCCCCACTGGAGCCTGTGCATTGGGGTTTAGCCCGGTGGACGAGAGGGTGGCCTCCCTCCGCCTTCGGGTGGGGGGAAGGGTCCTGACTGTTGTTTGTGCGTATGCGCCGAACAGCAGTTTGGAGTATCCACCCTTTTGGAGTCTCTGGAGGGTTGCTAGAGGGCATACCTTCTGGGATTCCCTCGTTTTGCTGGGAGACTTCAATGCTCACGTGGGCAATGACAGTGAGACCTGGAAGGGTGTGATTGGGAGGAATGGCCCCGATCTGAACCCGGCGGTGTTTTGTTATTGGACTTCTGTGCTCGTCATGGATTGTCCATAACGAACACCATGTTCAAGCATAAGGGTGTTCATATGTGCACTTGGCACCAGGACACCCTAGGCCTCAGGTCGATGATCGACTTTGTGGTCGTCGTGGACTTGCGCCATATGTCTTGGACACTTTCGGGTGAAGAGAGGGGCGGAGCTGTCAACTGATCACCACCTGGTGGTGAGTTGGCCGATGGTGGGGAAGATGCGGTCAGACCTGGTAGGCCCAAGCGTGTTGTGAGGGTCTGCTGGGAGCGGCTGGCAGAGTCCCCTGTCAGAAGTAGCTTCAACTCCCACCTCCGGCAGAACTTCAACCCGTCCCGAGGGAGGTGGGGACATTGAGTCGAATGGGCCATGTTCCGTGCCTCTATTGTTGAGGCGGCTGACGGAGCTGTGGCCGCAAGGTGGTGGTGCCTGTCGTGGCGGCAATCCCGAACCCGTTGGTGGACACGGCGGTGAGGATGCCGTCAAGCTGAAGAAGGAGTCCTATAGGACTTTTTGTCCTGTGGGTCTCTGGAGGCAGCTGATAGGTACCGGCAGGCCAAGCGGAGCGGCCGGTTGTTGCTGAGGCAAAACTTCGGGCATGGGAGGAGTTTGGAGGCCATGGAGAGCGACTTTGGACGGCCGAGGAGATTCTGGTCCACCGTCCGGCGTCTCAGGAGGGAAGCAGTGCAGTGTCAACACCGTATATGGTGGGGATGGTGCGCTGCTGACCTCGACTTCGGGCGTTATGGGTCGGTGGGAGGAGTACTTGAAGACCTCCTCAATCCCACTAACATGCCTTCCAATGAGGAAGCAGAGCCTGGGGACTCTGAGGTGGGCTCTCCCATCTCTGGGACTGAAGTCACCGAGGTGGTCAAAAACTCCTTGGTGGCAGGGCCCGGGGTGGATGAGATCGCCGAGTTCCTTAAGGCTCTGGATGTTGTAGGACTGTCTTGGTTGACACGTCTCTGCAACATCGCATGGACATCGGGGACAGTGCCTCTGGATTGGCAGACCGGGGTGGTGGTCCCCCTCTTTAAAAGGGGACGGAGGGTGTGTTCCAACTATAGAGGGATCACACTCCTCAGCCTCCCTGGAAAAGTCTATTCGGGGTTCTGGAGAGGAGGGTCCGTCGGATAGTGAACCTCGGATTCAGGAGGAACAGTGTGGTTTTAGTCCTGGTCGGAACAGTGGACCAGCTCTTCACCCTTAGCAGAGTCCTGGAGGGTGCATGGGAGTTTGCCCGACCGGTCTACATGTGTTTTGTGGACTTGGAAAAGGCATTCGACCGTGTCCCTCGGGAATCCTGTGGGGGTGCTCGGGAGTATGGGGTACGGACCCCCTGATAAGAGCTGTTCGGTCTCTGTACAACCGGTGTCAGAGCTTGGTCCGCATTGCCGGCAGTAAGTCGAGCCCGTTTCCAGTGAGAGTTGGACTCCGCCAGGGCTGCCCTTTGTCACCGATTCTGTTCATAACTTTTATGGACAGAATTTCTAGGCGCAACCAGGGTGTTGAAGGGGTCGGTTTGGTGGACTCAGGATTGGGTCACTGCTTTTGCAGATGATGTTGTCCTGTTTGCTTCATCAGGCCGTGATCTTCAGCTCTCTCTGGATCGGTTCGCAGCTGAGTGTGAAGCGGCTGGGATGAGAATCAGCACTTCCAAATCCGAGCATGGTCCTCAGCCGGAAAAGGGTGGAGTGCCCTCTCAGGGTTGGAGGAGAGATCCTGCCCCAAGTGGAGGAGTTCAAGTATCTCGGGGTCTTGTTCACGAGTGAGGGAAGAATGGAGCGTGAGATCGACAGGCGGATCGGTGCGGCATCCGCAGTGATGCGGGCTCTGCATCGGTCTGTCGTGGTGAAAAAGGAGCTGAGCCGTAAGGCAAAGCTCTCAATTTACCAGTCGATCTACGCTCCTACCCTCACCTATGGTCATGAGCTATGGGTAGTGACGAAAGAGCGAGATCGCGAATACAAGCGGCTGAAATGAGTTTCCTCCGCAGGGTGTCTGGGCTTTCCCTTAAAGATAGGGTGAGAAGCTCAGTCATCCGGGAGGGGCTCAGAGTAGAGCCGCTGCTCCTCCGCATCGAGAGGAGTCAGATGAGGTGGCTCGGGCATCTGATCAGGATGCCTCCTGGGCGCCTCCCTGGTGAGGTGTTCAGGGCATGTCCAACCGGGAGGAGGCCCGGGGAAGACCCAGGACACGCTGGAGGGACTATGTCTCCCGGCTGGCCTGGGAACGCCTTGGGATTCTCCCGGAAGAGCTGGAAGAAGTGGCTGGGAGAGGGAAGTCTGGGCCTCTCTGCTTAAGCTGCTACCCCCGCGACCCAACCTCGGATAAGCGGAAGAGGATGGATGGATGGAGTAGAATTCATGGTTCCATCTACCACAGCAAGCCTTCCAGGTCATGAAGCAGCAAAACAACCCCAGACCATAACACTACCACCACCATATTTTACTGTTGGTATGATGTTCTTTTTCTGAAATGCTGTGTTCCTTTTATGCCAGATGTAACGGGAAATTTGCCTTCCAAAAAGTTCAACTTTTGTCTCATCAGTCCACAAGGTATTTTCCCAAAAGTCTTGGCAATCATTGAGATGTTTCTTAGCAAAATTGAGACAAGCCCTAATGTTCTTTTTGCTTAACAGTGGTTTGCGTCTTGGAAGTCTGCCATGCAAGCCGTTTTTGCCCAGTCTCTTTCTTATGGTGGAGTCGTGAACAATGACCTTAATTGAGACAAGTGAGGCCTGCAGTTCTTTAGACGTTGTCCTGGGGTCTTTTGTGACCTCTCGGATGAGTCGTCTCTGCGCTCTTGGGGTAATTTTGGTCGGCCGGCCACTCCTGGGAAGGTTCACCACTGTTCCATGTTTTTGCCATTTGTGGATAATGGCTCTCACTGTGGTTTGCTGGAGTCACAAAGCTTTAGAAATGGCTTTATAACCTTTACCAGACTGATAGATCTCAATTACTTCTGTTCTCATTTGTTCCTGAATTTCTTTGGATCTTTGTATGATGTCTAGCTTTTGAGGTGCTTTTGGTCTACTTCTCTGTGTCAGGCAGCTCCTATTTAAGTGATTTCTTGATTGAAACAGGTGTGGCAGTAATCAGGCCTGGGGGTGGCTACGGAAATTGAACTCAGGTGTGATACACCACAGTTAGGTTATTTTTTAACAAGGGGGCAATTACTTTTTCACACAGGGCCATGTAGGTTTGGATTTTTTTTCTCCCCAAATAATAAAAACCATCATTTAAAAACTGCATTTTGTGTTTACTTGTGTTATATTTGACTAATGGTTAAATGTGTTTTGATGATCAGAAACATTTTGTGTGACAAACATGCAAAAGAATAAGAAATCAGGAAGGGGGCAAATAGTTTTTCACACCACTGTATGTACATTATTTCACTTAATTCTAAGCACCTAGTTTGGGAGCTAGAAATATGTAATAAAAATGTAACGTAATATGTGTAGAACACGTGACACGATCCAGATTGGCACCTGTAGCATGCATGTGCAAGGCTGTAATAAAGAAATAAGTTTTAAAAACTCTTTCCAGTGTCTACTTGTTATTGCTGCCTAAACACAGACTATATTACAAAAGGTTTTTTCCCCTGTTGTACCACTATAATATTGTGATTCAGTTGCTAAATTAATACCTCCAAACGCAGTTTTAAGGGGCAAAGTTGTTAATGACACTGGGTTGTATGTTAAATCATCTGTGACATTAATAGATGACTTTAGTAAATTATTTACTTGAAAGCATATACACCTCCAAAATGGTTAAGTCAGTATGCAAGTGGTTTTTTTACTCAATACATCTAAAAGGAGCACTTTGTAAGTACTGTATACTTTTTACACATCTCATTTATTGTGGTGTACAAAGAGCATTTTTCACTGAACCTTTTATAAAATACAAAACATTTCATGAAAATACTCAAAATCATATGACAAGTGCGTAGCACAAACAAGCACAAGTGATTGCAAGCAACTTTTGACATACAATGAACAATCTTACAAAACATTTCAAGAAAATGCTCAAAATCATATGACATGCACGTAGCACAAAGAAGCACAAGTGATTGCAAGCAACTTTCGGCATACAATCTAGGAAGTAGCAATGCATGTCAGGTTAATAATGCTGTGAGGAGTCAGAAAACAGAAAACAGTTACAAGCCGTCCTTGGGTTACGTACGAGATAGGGATGTAGGTTTGTTCTTAAGTTGAATTTGTATGTAAGTCGGAACAGGTACATTATTTTAATAACTGTTGACCGACTGTAACCAAGTGCACTGCCAATGAATGATGGAGTTTTACCACTCTCTGACCTTTTTATTTTTTCTACTTTATTTTACATGGTGATGGTTTTTCTCTTCTATACTGTATCACCAGCACTTGCATCAGATTTGTGTTTCAGTGACACTGTTGAAGGGCGAAGACAAAAGATTAAGATGAGCTCTTCTGCACAGCACTGTACACACTATCATGGCAGGAAGGCACCCCTAGACAGCATGTCTGTTGTACTGACAAGAGATAACTTCCTGTTATGTACAAAACAGTACAAGCAGGCTTGCTATTGAGAATGAATGAGGGCAGTTCACCACCTGCCCACCACACAGTCACCTGAACTTGCATACAGTATACTGATTGTAGCGTCAGCCCACCGAGAGCGAACAGGGTGTGGCCAATGGCGGGTAGTGAATCGCCCACCACCGCCCCCATTCAAGAGACAGCTATCTGAGGCACACTACAATGCTGACCCCTGCCACCCCATTCACCCGCCCACAGAGAACGAACAGAGCAGCCAGGCAACAAGGGACACTGCAAGTCTGTGTGGTGGGCTGGCTCTGAAACACCCCCCTCTGCCCCATCCAGCCTCCATGCAAGTCAGGAGCAATAGAAGCAGCGGCGTGGTGGGCTAGCAGCGAACCGCCCCCTCCACCCCATCGAGCCTCCATCCTGCACACAAGCGCTTGCCTACTGAAAATGAATGGGATGTGGCCCCCACAGCCCCATTCATCAACCGGAGCCGCCCGAGGGACACTACACTGCACAAGCAGTGAAACCGCCCCTTCCAGCCACTGCTTGCAGCATCCTCAGGGCGGAGATGACGGAGTGGCAGTTACTGAGGAGCCTGCATCGCGCCCCCCCCAGACAGATGAAGGAGCGACTGTGGCCCCGTTCGTAAGTCATATGGCGGATGTCCGTATCTTGGGACTACCTGTATTTCCAGTTGCATCTACCATTTTATTCTGTGGCATGTATGGCATTACACTGTGTGGAAAACACAGTTCTAGTGGTAATGAACAAAGCCTGTATGTTTTCTGTATTCAAGCCAGGGACAAAATATTGAGGTCACATTTGGAACCTTCAATAGCTAATGCCCATTATACATACTGTATGTGAGTGTTGAAAATGAGGTAATAACCATGTAAAGACTGTAAGAAATTGTTTCATTTTTGAACAGTTCAAGTGGATTTGCTGTCATTGGTGATGGTAAAATGCTGATATTTCTGGACATGAGCAACTGTTAATTAGTGCATGTTTTATTTGCACTAGAGGTAATGAAATTATGGTTCATAAAGAATTTCTGGGTTTTGCTCATTTAACAGACTTAAATGCTACTGCTATTGCAAACACAATTATAGGTCATTGTACAAATATTTGGATTAAACCTAAAAAGTTACATGGTTAGCTGCAAGATGATTGCTCAACAATGGCAGGGAAAGAAAATGTGATATGTGGCAAATTTACAAGACACATTACACAAATCAGTGAGTTGTACAATTTGATAACTTAAAGACTGGTTCATTCACATGGTTCGATAAGCAGTAGATAAAAAATCCTGGAAGCAACAAACAAAATGTTGTTAAGGATGTAAATTAAACTTGAAGTTCACTGATCTATTTTCTGCTTCTCCACAAGCCATTCTTATTTCACTAACATTGCCTGTAAAATCTTGCACAGTATAAGTGTCATTTATTACAGATCAAGAGAACATGGCTAAGGTCCTCTATGTCAGATGCATGTTCATCTGGACTGTGAATGAGGAGCATTCACAGCGCAAAGAACCTTCAGAGTAAGAGTGAATTGATTAAGAAAGTAATTAATAAGTTTGGGTGAGATTACCACAAACTATAACTACTGTTCAACGTAGAATGATTCTTCTCTAATATATGACTGGTATGATTATTTGAAATAAAAATTGTGTCTTGTAATCAGAAAATGTACGTTATTTGGAGTTTAATTTCCATTATTGTTCTTTTATGTCAAATAATTACACTGTTCAGGTGTATCTCTCTTTCCTAGTATACTACTATTCTTTACCATTCCTTAAATTCTGCCCCCTGCAAAAAAAAAAAAATCCTGCAGAAACACATAATTTGTGACCCTAAAATGGATAAACTAAATTTACTTCCAGAGACTGTTCATCAAAAACACATGGATAGTTAGAAACGTGTTATGAGTAAATTGAATTTTTCTTTACACAGAGAACCACAGGGACTTGGAATAAGCTACCAAGTACCAGTAAGACCAAAAATTCGGATGATTGAAAATGTACCCATAGTGTTGCTCTTCTGTCAACCATAAGTTAATTTAAGCTAATCAAGAGGTAAAAGCTAAAGTCCTGGAATGCCCCCATTTCACTTTTCCTTACTGTTATACAAAAACTGATTTATCTTTCAGAATAGTTTATATTTAAGTGAACACTTCTAACATTTGCTGTATAGTTCTCTTTTTCTCTCTCGCAGTTCTCTGAACTGGAATGTCTACTTGCATCCCAGAATTAAACGCTGCATTACATTTTTTTCCACTTCAATTTGTGTAGCTGATGGTTCAAAAGAATAACAGACCTAGTAGATCCCTTTTCTAAAGGTATCTCAAACATAGCTCTAAAACTTTTACCTTTTTCACTAGCCACTCTGATACTTTTCTATATTCACTTGTATCTGTAAGTGCAACTGAAAACGGTATAATGTCACTGTTGAGATAAATCATCTCCTTGTCAGCACACCTTGTCCTCCCTGCCTGTATTTTTTTTATAAACTCTTGGGTTAAAAAGCACACAATTACAGGTTTACAGGTCTTAAACTTAAAGCCGTTTGGCTTGCTTGCTCTCTCTCTCTCAGGGGTGGGGATCAATTTGTTCTTAACTTAATTTTTCTTTTTGTAAAAACTTGATTGATTTGTATGGATTGTAATAAAATTAATAAAAAGAAAAAAAAAAAAAAGCAGACAATTAAAAGGAATGCTACTTTTCCCTTATAAGTCGCAAGACTGTGACAGCTTATTCACAACGCTTTCGCTGTCCAATAGACTTCAGTATGTGAGCAATTCACTACGCTAGTGTTTAGATCAGGCAGCAGTGTGCGGACTGTATATGCTCCCAAACTTTACACTGGCCCTTACAGACTGAAATCATAGGCTTCTTTTTGGACCCATTCAGTGTCTGCACGGCACTGCCAGATCTAAACACTAGCGTGGTGAATTGCTTGCAAATCGCTCTTTGTCCAGTCTGATAGTGGTCACAGGACATCGTATCTTTGACTGCTGGTACAACAAATAGTTCTGAGCAGGCACCTGCCACAGCGCTGCTCTTGTGAAAAGAATGGAGATAAATGCCATCAACACAGAGGGAGGGAGAGACAAGTTCGGTGTATCAAGTGAACATCACTGACAGAATAAAACTGAATAATAAAAAAATAAACGCTGTTACAAGTAGCCAAAATTTACACCGGGTGTTACAGAATCAAATCAAATGCATGTTTTTATTATATTGTAGTACTAGGGTATTGTACCGTGTTAGCCATTATGAATGTAGTGCTTGATGTGGAACCTGTGTAAATTCATTCTCTGGCAGAGTGTTTGTCCAGTGTCTCCCACATTTCATACAGAGAATTAGGTACACCACTTTAGATGATCTGCAGGCAAATGATCCCTTTATGCGATGTTGTAGTCGGCAGTGTGGTATAACTACACAGTGTGTATTATAAATGTGCACGTTTTACATCTTTACTGAAGGCAGGGAGTTGTGCCATTTTCTGTTGGTTTACTTAAGGAGCTGTATGAAATGTCCCAAAGCTGTACTCTATATTGGAGAAACTGGATAAACACTCTGCCAGAGAATGAATTTACACAAGTTCCACATCAAGCATGGCAAAACAGATGTTCCTGTATCAGCCCACTTCAACAGCTGTGGACACTGTGAGAGGGACTTTAAAGTCACAGTGCTTATGGGCAATTTCAGAACACAGCAACAGAGAAAATAATGGGACGTTAAACTCATGCTAAAATTTAACACATTACAACATGGTTTGAACAGAGACAAGAGTTTTATGGCCAGATATGAGGATTGTTTGCGTCTCTTGGACTGACACAGACAACCTGTCTGTGGATGGGACAGAAGGTTGCTTGAGCTAATTGACACATTTACAAAACAAAAGACGCTGATGAAGAGGTGCGAAGGGAGTTGAAGTGGACCAGGATTACAAGTTTTATCATAGGCTTTAGGAATTCTAGTGTCAAAAAATAATCACTGGTTACTTCTAAAAACTGCTCTTGTGCTCCAGTATTTGCAAGGTTATCTCAGTTAACTCTTTGAAGGCTGAATAGTTTTTCCAAAAAAGAGTTTTCTGAAAAGCACACAAAGCAATGGTTTCACACAGTAGTCAACAAAAAATATTTGTTGCTGCGCGCTATGGCTGCCAGTTCACCAGGAATGCACAGCAGGCAGGCGGCCAGGTTGTCTTTGTGTGGCAGGGAGGCAGGGGTGGTCGCAGTGCTTGCAATCTGGTGTGTACCTCTTGTCACTGAAAGTGGTGGTCGTCCTAGGCGATTTTGACATAGGCATATCAGATACAAGAACCCGTCCAACACCATGATCAGCTGGGGATCAATCAGCTGATGCTGGTACCTCACATTTGTTTTTGATTACTTGTACCAAAATCGGAGTCTGACAACTAAGAGTCTAATTCAACAATAATTATCAAATGTCATCAATGGAGTATTTTACACATTTGCTTCGATCTCTCACCAGACGTCTATACCACTTTTGCTCCTTGCTACTCATGCGAGTGCAGGAAATCTCAGTCAAACCAATTAAGCTAATTTTCCTTCTAGCGAAGAGAGTCCAAGTAAAACATTAACAGCAGGTTTGGTCACCATTTACAGTTGATTACCACCGTCAACCTCTCCTTTTGACAAAAGTCGACAACCTCCCAGAAACAGTTAATATTCGGCAAGTCTCCTATGACTATGATATCCCCTTGTAAACTTGCCTTTTTAATACTACTAAAATGATGTGCATTGAAATTACTGTCTGTATTGGGTGGTCTATAGCACTCTACTAAAAAAGGGCCTTTTTCCCTAATGGTTTCCAGGCAAAGCCACATGTCCTCATGAAGACTGGGCTCATCATTCAATTGAATAGAACTGGTGTTTAATTTCAGTTTGACATAAAAAGCAACCTCACCACCTTTTCTGTTCTGCGTATCCTTCCTAAAAAATGTGTATCCTTCTACGTTATACTCATCCCCATCTTTGTTATTTATCAAGGTTTCTGTTATTGCTATACTATTATAATAATGCTCCTCTACATACAACTCCAAAACACTTGTTTTATTTTTGATGCTTCTAGCATTAAGGACAATTGACAGTGAGGGAGATCCTTTGCCTTGGTGGAAAATCTCTCTATCTATAACCTTCCTAAATTAAGCAAGCTGGTAAGAGGTATCTTTGCATGCCAGCCACAAATTCACTTTCTGAAAAACGTTTTGGTACATCAGGGACAGTTTGGACAGGTTTGTGTTAATCTTTAAAGCCAAGCACACTGAACATGCTGGTGTTTTTGAACAAAAATCTTAAATTTTTTTTTCTTTTTTCAGATTTAATACTGTTATGTCACTGCCTCTGACACAAATGTAATTTAAGGAAAGATCAAGAGGAATTAAGATTTTTTTTTTGTTTAAAAGTTGAGTTAAAAAGTTCTGTTCTCTTTCTGAAATATGTTGTTTCATTTTATGTGCTCTTATTTATTAAGTAATTTTCATATTCTTTAGAATTTGGAGGTCTTAAGTATGACAAAACTAAAACACTTGTTAGATTTTTCACTACTGCTGGAAACAACTTTTTACAGAATTTTTGTAAATATTTTGCAGGTTTTTTCAGTTAATAACAATTTATGGTCTGTACTGGCAGCATATACAACTGGTGATACTGCACAATGCACAACCTTAATCTCTGATTTCTTGCATTATTTATCATTATCACATCATCAAGCTTATTGTTGATTGCAATGTTTCCCCAATATCAATAAGCCCTACTTGTTAATGTACAGTAGTATTAGACATTGCCTCATACACATATGCACTGGAATACATAGATACAAAAACAAAACCAAATATAATAATACATTATTTGCTGGTGGTTTTGTGGAATCATACCGTTATTACTTTAACTATAAATTCATTTAGCTTTTAAAGAACCTTGCCAAAAAATTAAACTACCTATTACATTCTCTCTCTTTACTAGAGCTCCTATGCCAGCAATAAATGCAGGATAGTGTCATCAGAGGACTCTATTGCACAATGTATCATAAAGAAATATAAAAACACTACTTAGTGTAAAAACATTTTGGTTAAATTGTGTAACATAGTTTGATTTTCAACGTTAGTTCATACTATACTGAGAGTTCAAAGCGTGCTCGAATGAGTGAAGCAACTGTTTGTGGTATAGCGGGTCCACGGATCTGAATGTATGACCAGTTTTAAATAATCCATTAAGCTGTGTCAGACTCCATGGGTGCGCTCGTGCAGCCATGGGGACTTGATGAAGTAACTGTGGAGATGACAATGTGATCGTTCTCAATTGCTTAATCGCCTTCTAGTGGTGCGTAATTGAGGCGCTGAGCCTACGGATCCGCTTAAATGCGGACCAGCACAGCACAGCAGAAAGAGAGCACAAAAGAGAGAACAAAAGAAAGACAGAGAGTGAGAGCAACATTGGGGAAAAGACAGTGGACAAGCCAGTCAGCTGAAAGAGATTAGTAAGCATGGACACGGTTTCCCCTTGTCAAAGCAAGTGATAGGTGCTTGAGGGACGGATCGCACCCACTTAATGTGAGGAGTGGGTTCAGTCGAGGTGGCATCCTTCCTAGGGATCTGAGGGACGAATGCGTGTGCAAGTAGGAAGACAGCAGGACAACCGACGCTGAGCAGTTTGGCAGAAGCCAGTGGAGGCAGCCAGGACGGGTGACGGTAGCGAGAGGACTGCAGCAGCTAAAGTCTCTCCAGTTGAGCAAGCCTTGGGTGAGCTGAAGAGACAGGGAAGGAGCTGTGCTTGGCTGATGTGGCCCCAATGATGGCTGCAGGATTTTTAATTCTCATTTTCAGCCTGGTTTTAAACATTTGGGTTTTTCACTGGTTTGTATGGATTATTTATGGGAACATTTTGGAGCACTGCATTTTAGTTGGACACTGCTTTGTTTTATTTTTATTGAATAAACAACACTTGCACATTTTCCACCATCCCCTTGCTCCGAGTGTGATTTGTCCCCATCTGTTCATCTGGTTACATTACCGATGGTGTTGGATTTGAGGGCTCCCAAAAGAGAAGAGGGAGGATGGAGCAGGACCCGCACCATCACACTGTTCTGCCACAAACACACACAATCTTTAATTCATATCCATAATATATTTTCTAAATGCTTTAATTATGCTTGCACCAGAAATCAATCCTAAACAAACCACTTCTCTCAGGTCTGCACTCAGTCCAAAAAGAATGATGTCAGCAGTAGGGCCTGTACAATGTCAAAATTTCATATCATGATTATTATGACCAAAATTATCATGGAATTGATAAAATGTGGTTAAAAAAGCAATACATATTTAAATAATTTAAATACATTTTATACTGCAGCCAATCAAACTTGTCACTTGAAACACAAACATTCACTGTGTCAGATGTTTTAAACCAGTTGTTTTAACATTAGATGGCATCAACAGGTACAAATAAAAATCACAAAAAGCAAGCATGAAATGCATTTGTCAGGTTAGCAATGACCACAAGTTAACATGGACACCTACAAAAACCAGTGAAATATGCAACTGTTATTAAAAGATTACAAAAGTAACCAAATCTCCTTATTTTAAACACACTAATTTCAACATCAAGTTACTCAGACATGCTATGCAAAGCTGTAGTATTTTGCAGATATATTTTTGCACTTCACTACTGTGATCAGCCTTTTTGCAATTTTGAATGGTTAGCTTGTTTTTTCATTAATAAAGCTTACACCTACCCAGATCTCTTCAAAGCTTTTTTTTCTGCCCCACTGCTGTGTTCTTTGATTCATAAGACAGACCACTCTCTGCAGACAGGCGTCAGGGTTCAGTGCGTGACCAATCAAATCACTAGGGCCATTAATAATTTAATGATGAAAAAATGCTCTCATATAAAATGTACAGGGTAGTCCAGATCTAATTATGCAATTATGAAAAGGCGAAGACATCGCACCCGCTGTTTGACTGACAACTATCTCCCCGCCACAAAAATAATTTTTTGTCAATTCTCTATGTAATAAACTTAATAAGTTATAGCATAATGAAAATTGCATAATTAGATCTGGACCACCCTATACATACCGATCACATATCATACTTAGACTGGTTAACAGAGATGGACAGTAACTCAGCATTACCTTAGCATGTCCAAAGTCACAAATATGGACTGTTAACAATTACAAGGCATATCACATCACCGGACACTGCTCCTTAAGTTTGTGACTATCTACCTGATATTTCACAGAAAGACCCTCATATTAGCAACAGAATTCAGCTATCAAATGGTATGAGCATTTGACTTTTGTGTGGCGTTTGAGCATGAAGTCTGCTCTCATGATTTGGGCAGTCTGCTGTTTAAGGCGGCACTGACCTCTCGCTACGAATCAGCACTTTATACTAGTGCTTGATTAACTAGTAAGTCAGCATCACTGCTTTTCATTTATTTTGAAATCAGCGCTATGTTAAAAAAGTGCAATAGGTTTAAAATTATTTAAAAACTAGGTGGACCCCCATCCCCCGTTCGCTTCGCTCGTCAGCCAGCCTCTGCCGTTCGCGTTGTGAAGAGGGTGGCTGAGCACACCCCAAGGAGAGGCAGCAGCTCCTCCGAAACCTCCACTTAAATGGTGATACAATGGGAAACAAATACAGTTTTGTTTTTTTTTTAACCTCCTCTTTGCTCGATCAGTTGCTGGCTTGCTGATGCTGCTGCTGCCGTGCTGCGTGATCTGCATTTTGTGCGGCGCTTCAAACATTTAAAAGCCTGTACAGCAGCTGTCCTACTACTTGTGTTTTATTTCCGGTCCAGGGCGTGGTTAAATGTTTTGGCACAAAGTCCCGTCTCGCAAGGCGTGAGTTTTTGATATGTTTTAGTTTGTAATTTAAAAACGGAATAAGAATCTGAAAATCTAACAACATCACATTAAAATTTGATAAATCCTGAAAAGTTTAAAAATAAGCCCGATTTAAAACATGACAAAAAATGTGACATTAAAAACATCACTGTTGCACTTTTAGGCTTAGGATTTGATAGATAGACAGATAGATAGAGATAGACAGATAGATAGAGATAGACAGAGATAGATAGACATAGATAGCTAGATAGCTAGATAGATAGATAGACAATAAATCCTATTCTGGTTGAGTGGGTAGCACTGAAAGAGAAATTAAACGTATAAGACTGACTTGCAATCCAAGCAAAACTTAAATTCACTTCTGTCTGTGCACCAGCTAAATAAACATATGTATAGTAATCCCTACTCGATCGCGGGGGTTGCGTTCTAGAACCCCCCGTGATAGGTGAAAATCTGCGAAGTAGAAACTATATGTTTGTATGGCTATTTTTATATATTTTAAGCCCTTAGAAACTCTCCCACACTGTTTATAAGTATTCTCTGCAAAGTTATACAGTAAACGCTCGTTTATCGCGGTTAATCCGCTCCAGACAGTTCAATGAATTTCCACGAAGTAGGATTCTTTATTTATAAATCTAATATATTCGCAGTTAGATCTCAGAAAACCTGTTTACGCCCTTTTAAATACATTTATTAACATTATTAGAGCCCTCTAGACATTAAATAACACCCTTTAGTCAAAAGTTTAAACTGTGCTCCATGACAAGACAGAGATGACAGTTCTTTTTCACAATTAAAAGAATGCAAACATATCTTCCTCTTCAAAGGAGTGCCGTCTGGAGCAGAAAATGTCAGAGAGAGAGAGAGAAAAGTAAACAAAAATCAATAGGGCTCCTGGGCTTTTAAGTAAACGAAGCACCGCCACAATGAAGGGATCAATGTGAAGGTAGTCTTTTCAGCATTTTTTAGAGGAGCGTCCCAGCCCCTCTTCTCACACCCCCTCCGTCAGGAGCAGAGAATGTCAGAGAGAGTGAAAGAGACAGAGAAAAGCAAACAATCAAAAATCAATATGGGCTGTTAGAGCTTTGAAGTGTGCAAAGCACCGTGCAGGAAGCATATCGTATATCATTGAGGAGTTTTATTTAATACGTAATACGTGCTCTGATTGGGAAGCTTCTCAGCCATCCGCCAATAGCGCCCTTTGTATGAAATCAACTGGGCAAACAAACTGAGGAAGCGTACACCATAGATTAAAAGACCCATTGTCACGAACCAGCGAAATATCCGTGATATATATTTAGATATGCTTACATTTAAAATCTGAGATGGAGTGAAGCCGCGAAAGTCGAAGTGCGATATAGTGAGGGATCACTGTAATTAAATATAGTATGATACATTTGATTTTCATGGCATGGCTCAGTCAGATGGTTACTTCAATGCTATAGTCAATCCAAAGGCCACTATCACACAGAGTTTACCAGTAAATCTCAAGTGATTGATTCATGCATTTGGGAGACCTATATGTAAGAATACAGCCTCTCTGGGGACCACTAATGTTATGAGTTTAAATCTAATAAACCATCTACACTTTTTGGTTTTATATTAATTTCTTAAGCGGTTTCTTTTTTAGTCATTTAGCGTCTTGCACTTAAGCAAGTGATCACACATGTTTCAACCAGGCAATTTTTTAATGTCACAACTAACTCTATGGGGTTTACAGAAGTTAATACATTTAAGTAGGTGAAGATATTAACCAGTCTTTCAAATTATTTGTTATTTCTACTATTTAACTTAAAAAAGTGAAATTGTACACATGCAGATTTCCACTCATATTTTTCCAAAAGACTCTCCAAAAAAAAAAATCTAGACCTATTAAATATACAGAGAAAAATAGTTTTTTTTTACCAATATCATTCTATTTTTCCTGTAACAGTATATGTTTCTACAGCTTTAATAGTGCTGTCAAATTATACCATTAGAGTTTGAATTATAGAGTTTATACCAATTAGAGTTTGAATACTCATATTAAAAATGACCATATATTCAACTATATCAAGATAAACATTCTAAGTACTACTTCATGTTCCTTTGTATGCTTTATTTTTGCTTTTCTGTGTGTGGTGCATCAAAAGCAGCACTTCTGACTACAGCATTGATGCATCTCCGCAAAAAATTGTTTCTATGAATGGAAAGTAACACGAAGAGTAATACATGTATGAAACATACTAAATTACTCATAATTATTTAAATAAGTGCACTTATTACTTTTCTTACTCTGCACCCTGCTCCAGCCTTCTGTTCTGCTGTGTGCCTTTCCACTGGCGCAAAAGATGTGAAGTCAGTACCCTTCTATATTTCATGTAAGTTGTGGCACAGTGAGCTTGTGTTTGAGTTGCTAAGAGTACTAAATGTTGCACTGTATTGTAAGTATTACCTCCTCATTATACACTTTTTTAAAAATCTAGCATACACTTTAATTAACTGTAATTTAAACATTCAGCTACTAAGTAAAAAATAATACATAGCAAAATTTTAAAACAAAATCACAAGAAATGTAGGTTATACTTTAAAAAAAGCTTGGAAGGTAGTTCAAGATTAAAGAGCAGCCCAATTTGATAAGTTTGCAGAGTGGGCATCAAAGAATAATATTCGTAAATAAACAGGATTCTTACCCTATCTACAGAATCACCAAAAATATAACACATTTAACCTTCATTTCTCATAAAGCCTTTGTTTTAGGAATGATGCATCAAGCCACCAAAAGATGTTGGTTGTTTTAGCCAAGTATGCAATCTAAACACTGACAATGCTGTTTAAAATTGACATTTTAAAGCCATTATAACAGAAGGAAAAATCAGAGATATGGCCATTTTTTTCCATTCTGTTTAATTTTGATACCAATTAGGTATCTAATATGAATCAGATATTCATGGACAATAATCAGGGTGTACAAAAGAAAAAACACATACACACAATTCATTAAAACAACAGAGGCATTTTCCAACATCCTTAGTGCTAATATTCTGAGAGGGAGAGAAAATGGCTGCTGCTGGAGGCCACAAGTGTGACGTAACAGGTTTTAGCTTAAGGAACATTCTGGTAATTTACCCACTGTAATATGAGAGAGGTATTAAAAAAAATCCTTAACAAAGGAAGCCACATTTCAAGGTCAAGCTTACGTTGTCATCAGCAACTGTGTACGGGTACATAGTGAGATAAGACAACATATCTCCATGAGCTCTGATTGAACATACTGTATAACAAGGTGCAGCAGAAATAATACAATAAATAGACAATAAAATAAACAGACAATACAACCATATAACAGTATGGTGTGAAATGGATTTAAATATTCCAGAATAAAGTAATAATGCACAAGAAGTAAGATACAGTAATCCCTCCTCGATCGCAGGGGTTGCGTTCCAGAACCCCCCGCGATAGGTGAAAATCCGCGAAGTAGAAACCATATGTTTGTATGGTTATTTTTATATATTTTAAGCCCTTATAAACTCTCCCACATTGTCAACATTATTATAGCCCTCTAGACATGAAATAACACCCTTTAGTCAAAAGTTTAAACTGTGCTCCATGACAAGACAGAGATGACAGTTATTTCTCACAATTAAAAGAATGCAAACGTATCTTCTCTTCAAAAGAGCGCCGTCAGGAGCAGAGAATGTCAGAGAGATAGAGACAGCGTGACAGAAAAACAAACAATCAAAAAATCAATATGTGCTGTTGGGCTTTTAAGTATGAGCACCGCGATAAAGCAGCCGCAAAGAAGGGAGCAATGTGAAGGTAGTCTTTCAGCATTTTTTTTTTTTAGAGTAGCCTCCGTATCTTCTAAACAGTGTTGCCAACTCGTCAGTAAGGAAAGTAGCTATTGGCTGTCGTAGAAGTCGCTAGATGATGTCATCATGTAATTTGCATAATGCACGCTGCACATGCAAGTTATTTGCAAATTCAGAAACCGAAAGTAAGAAACAATTCTGTCATATGGCTTTCATAAAGTTACGTGACACTTATTTGAAGCTTGAAATAAATGGCAGTTTGTTTTGTGTGAAACTATTGTAATGCTTTGCCTTTTGTGTATGTTTCTGAGTTGACATGTGTTTTTTTTATATCGCAAAGTTTGGCATAAAAATCAGTCTAGCAATACAGGCAGTATATGCCCGTGTATTATCTCCAATAAAAGGCTTCAACCATCCTTTGAATTCAGGATTTGATTCCCACTCCTTTCTGAATTTCTGAGAGTATAGTTTTGACTGAGACATGATGAACTAGCGAGCTATATGTTTATGTTAAAGTCACAGAGAAGCACACACACAGTGGATGAGGTAAGTAATGAGGCTGTTTGAGTCAAATGCAGCGATTTATTCTTGTGCAGCAATTTATTTTAGACAAAGAACATTTTTTAATATGCATCGGAACAGGATATTTTTAATTTACATCCCGCTTACAAGCCAGGGCGGGATCACTTAACGGCGGATTCGCGCATGGGCAATTCATTTGCAGTCGAGACTGGTAGGAGTGATTATCTCCTGCTGTAACTGCAGCTGGGGGGGACTCCTGCGAGAGGACGGGCCTGTCTGTGAGTGCTTTGGGACGGGGGAGGGGCCGGCAGCGGCAGCTGCTGTGGCAAGTTGAGAAGAGTCAGTACAGACACATCAGAATCTCCAAAAGTCTCCAGTAACACAAGAAAAAGTCGCCAGATTTGTCGCTAGTCACTTTTTAAAAAAATTGTCGCTAGAGGGATTTAAAAAGTCGCTAAGTTGGCAACACTGCTTCTAAACAAACAGCCTCTGTGCAAACAGCCCCTCTGCTCACACCCCCTCCGTCAGGAGCAGAGACAGCGCACGAGATTAAAGCTAACAATCAAAAAATCAATACGTGCTTTTGGGCCACCGCGATAAAGCGGCATTTCTTAGAGGAGCGTCTATATCTTCTAGGCAAACAGCCCCCTTTGCTCACACCCCCTCCGTCAGGCGCAGAGAATGTCAGAGAAAGGCCGAGAAAAGCAAACAATCCACGCGGGGAAGCACATCGTATATCATTGAGGAGTTTTAGTTAATATGTAATACATGTTCTGATTGGGTAGGTTCTAAGCCATCCGCCAATAGCGTCCCTTGTATGAAATCAACTGGGCAAACAAACTGTGGAAGCATGTACTTTAAATTAAAAGACCCATTGTCCGCAGAAATCTGCGAACCAGCAAAAAATCCGTGATATATATTTAGATATGCTTACATTTAAAATCCGCGATGGAGTGAAGCCGCGAAAGTCGAAGCGCGATATAGTGAGGGATCACTGTACTGTACAGTGGTAGTTTGCAGTATTGAGTGTCAATTAAGTGTAAGTTTATCAAAGCATACAACAGGACAGGAATGTGCCTGTTGTAACAGTAAAGAGAAGATAGACTTTAAAAGCACCTGCAGTTTAAGTATAAAGCATAAAATGAGGTTGTAAACTGGAATGACATTGGTTAGACAGAAACTAGACATTTTCGAACATTCAGAATTTTGATAGCCTGTGGTATAAAACTGTTTGTCAGACAACATAACAGAGAAGAGTCAGTGTAACAGGTGAAAATGGTCTTTTACGATGTTATCTGTTATAGCTGTGGGTTTTGTAAATGTCTTCCAGAAGAGGTAGAGGCACACAAATATTCTTCTCAAAATGCTCTCACTATCTGCTGTTTGTAATCTGAAACATTACAATTCCTGTAACAGACAGACAGTGATCCAGCTAGAGAGCAGATTTTAATTGGTACTCCTAGAGAAGAGCCAAGCAAAATGACACCTTTTATTGGCTAACTAAAAAGATTACAATATGCAAGCTTTCGAGGCAACTCAGGCCCCTTCTTCAGGCAAGATGTAACACAGAAACTGAAGTTTCCTGTGTTTATATCGACACAGTAGGACAAGAAACAACAATGGTAAATCTTTAAAGGAAAAATCTTAAATGTAAAAAATTTATAGGTTCACTCAGGCTAAGATTAATTTAACAAGAGAGAGAACAACAATGTATGGTCAAGAGATTTTTGGATAAGATAACTGTCCAACAAAGTCCTTTGAAGTTTGTGATGAGTTTTTCAAAACAATGTGGCTCTGTTCACAGGTTATCTGTGTCAGTCTGAGAGATGCAAACAGTCCTCATACCTGGCTATAAAACTCTTGTCTCTATTCAAGCCATGCTGTAATGTATTAAATTTTAACATGAGCTTAACTTCCCATTCTTTTCTCTTTTGCTGTGTTTTGAAGTTGCCCATAAGCACTGTGACTTTAAAGTCCCTCTTACTGCGTCCATGGCTGTTGAAGTGGGCCGCTACAGGAACATCTGTGTTGCCATGTTTAATGTGGAATCTGTGCAAATTCATTCTCTGGCGGAGTGTTTGTCCAGTTTCTCTCACATAGAGTGCAGTGTCAGGACATTTCATGCAGAGAATTAGGTAGACAACATTGGATAATCTGCAGGAAAATGATCCCTTTATGTGATGCTCAAGTCGGCAGTGTGGTATAACTATATGGTCTGTATTGTAGATGTGGGCACACGTTTTACATCTTTTCTGTAGGCAGGGAGATGTGCCCTTTGCTGTCAGTTCATTTAGGGTGCTTGGGACAATAAGTTGCTGAAGGTTTGGTAGTTGTCTGTATGCCAGGAGGGGAGGTTCAGGAAATACATTTTTCAGTGTTTGGTCGCTGTTCAGCATTGGCTGAAGTTCTTTTATAATTTTTCAAAGTGTTTCGAAGTGTACTCCTATAAAATATAGTGAGGATTGGTAAGGGGAGGCTGGCTCTTTTCTGCCTTCTTAAAAAGTACAGGCGCTGGTGAGGTCTCTTGGCTATAGAGGTGGAGGTGAGGGACCAAGAAAGGTCATCTGTGATTTGAACTCCCAGGAACTTGGTGTTCTCTTAACATCAGCACTGTCGATGGCAAGAGGTGGGTGAGTTGTGCTGAAATTCCAGAAGTCTATTATAATCTCTTGAGTCTTTGCAACATTAAGAGAGAGACTGTCACTCTTACACCAGGCAAACACTCTCACCACCTCCTCGGTGTATGCTGAGATGTCATCAGTCTTAATGAGACCCACCACTGTCATTTCATCTCCAAACTTGATGATTTGGCTTGAACTGAACTGTGCTGGGCAGTCATATGTCAACAGTGTAAAAAGCAAAGGGAAAAGAACGCAGCCCTGTGTTGCTCCTGTGCTCAGTGTAATGGTTCTGGAGATGTTGGTGCCGATGTTGACTAACTGAGGCCTTCCCATCATAAGTCTAAGACCCAGTTTACAAAGTGTTGAAATCCAGGCAGCTGAGCTTTGTGCAAAGTCTCTGTGGAATGAGTGTTGAATGCTGAGCTGATATCAATGATCAGCATCCTTATATAAGAGTCACTCTTGTCCAAGGGCCTAATGTATAAACAATGTGTATACACAAAAATGTTGTGTACACCCGTTTACACGATCATATCACGATGTATAAAAACTAAACTTGGTGTAAAGCCACACACATTCTCATGCCAGCTTAAACCATTGCGTACACAAGTTTTTGGCTCAGTTTTGCAAACTGGCAGCACCAGGCATCAAATAATTGGTACCGTTCATGTGTGATTACCCTTTATTTTTTCAGACTCACGTCCCTGACTTTATCAAAAACACTGAAATTAACCGCATATCGTTTTTAAGTTTAAGGCATCTAATTATACTCTACCAGTAACCGTATAATGTTGCACGGAATGGCCAAACTATTCCAAAAACCATAGCTACTTTAGCTTTGTTACTCTCTGTGTACCAATCTACAGTATTTTAACCAACTATTTCTGAGTGTGGAATCACAGCAATACAGACTGGAGACAAATATCTGGATACAGCTTCTAAAGCTAATCAGTTCCTGCCTCGTGCTGTATGCTTACTGGACTGACACGACCCTGAATGGATAGATGGATGGAATAATTAAACATGTACTACAAAGATATTTCAATGTTTCTTGAAGGTTTCGAAAAATCAGCGTTCTAAGCTTACAGATGGCTTGACACTTATTAAAGAGCTGATTGTGTGGTGATTGGTTACTTGGAGAAAGAAAAGGACTGACAGAAATTGGGGTTTAGTATGTTTGAAAAAAAACAGTAATGCTGCATTAAATTATTTTATCGAGGGTCGCGCACAGCATGGCAAGCATCTTGCGGGAGGCAGGAACAATCTCTGGACAGGGCACAATGCCATGCTTTAATTCCTTTCATCATAAAAATGATAAAGTATACATCTTAGTATTTAAATTGTTCAGAAAGCTGTAATATCATGAATGTAATCTATGCTGCATCCTGTCGGCGTAAGAGAAAGCCGGTTTAAGAAGCAAGTAGTGATTCACACACACATAGAAGAACACACAGAACATGCAGCATTTAATGTGCTGCTATAGTTGCAATGGGATTTGAGAAACTAGTAAACAATTTAAGATGTTCTACTTTAATGACAAAATAAAGGAAATGATTAAAGTGAATATTTCAACTTTATTTCCACTGTTTTTTTTTTCTTTTCTCTGTACCCTAATATGCTTCCATATGACACTTGGTGGGTTTACAACTCGCCATTTCATGGCGACTTTGATATCTGCTAACTTTTTTTTTATTTTGGGCACTGTGCAACTTTCTGAACTTGAACTTTCGAGTTTATCTGCCACTCTATGTCACTTGATCAACTTTCTTTTGTTGTTTATACCACTGCTTAAACCATTAATAGTATGTTTTTCCTTGCCTCCACTTGGTATTCACTGAAATTCTTCTTTATCTCCGTGCTTTTGCCATTGTTGCTTCACAGAACACTGAACTTAACAGGCTATTTATATTGATTTGCATATTCAAAAAGGTGTAATTCTGGGAGGTGTCTGGATGGGGAAGCAGGCAGTAGTGTTACATTTAAAGCTGACCGGGATTTATGTAGCAGAAGAATGTGGAAGTTGCCATATGTAAATCTTGAAGCATCTGGATTTTTTGTCCATACGGCATGCTTTAGTGTGAATTCTACACATGGTGTTATACTTGAGGCCTTAGGTGACTCAGTGACAGATGAAGTACAGTGAATGGAATCATCTATAGACCGGTTGGGGCGGTAAGCAAACTGAAGGGGGTCCAGTGAGGTGAGGAGGGCGGCTTTGATGTGGCTCATGACAAGTCTCTCAAAGCACTTCATGATGACTGATATAAGTGCAAAGGGGAGGTAGTCATTCATGTGGGTCACAGATAATATCTTTGGAACAGGACATTAGCCAGCGGGTCTACACACTCCTTGTGCACCTGTCTAGGCATAATGTAAGGACCAGAAATTTTACATGGGTTTACTCTGATTAGAACTTGTCTGACAGCAGCTACAGTAAGGCAGATTACCTGCTCAACTGGGAGAGGGATGGATCTCCTTGTGGGCTTGCTGCTGACTGAATACCCTTCCATATGCTCCAAGCATCACTGGTGTTTTGAAAACGCCCTTGTATTTTTTGAGTATACACATGCTTTGTTTTTTTGATTGCCTCAGCCAGGTACCCTCATGCAGTTTTGTGGGTAGCTTTGTTTCCACACCTGAAGTCAGCATCCTGGGCTTTCAGCTTCCTCCAGGCCTCTGTAGACATCGAGGGTTTCTGGTTGGCTCTTATAGTAATCATCTTGGAGACACTAAAATCCTCAGTGCATTTGCTGATACAGCCACTAACAACTGTTGTGTACTTCTTCATGTCGATACAGCCATGATGAACAGTAGCCTCTCTTAACGTTTTTCATGATTTATTGTCTGTGTTTTGTTTCTGCTTCGTTGTATTTAATGTGTAATTGCTGTAAGGGGAACAGGGGTAGTATCATTGTTTTCATTACATTCTTTTTTTGCTGTTCGATTACCGGATTGCTTTGGTTTTGTCTATGTTTGTGAGAGCGTGCGGGTTGGGCCAAGGCTGGGAGCGTCCCTGGAATGTCCACCATAAAAATAAATAAATCACCGTCTTCTCAACAAAGTGAATCTTAGCGGCACCGGACCGCTACGGCGTTATTCAATTCTCCTTGCAGCTGATTGACTGTAATGCATCCCCAGCTGAGTGTTCTTGTGTTTCCATTTTGTTCCTAACCTTTAAACCGCCACACCCGGCTACAGTTGTTTCCCAGTGCCATTTGCGAGCGTGCAGGGGCTGATTAGTCAGTGCTGTACATTCGTTGAGCAGCCAGCTCACCTATGAATCTAAGATGTTTAAGAGGCATTGGCGGTTGTCGAAAGGTGTAAAATATTTGGTCATTTCGGTACACTTGAAAGTGACAACTGAACAATTCAGCGGCAGCCATCAAGTCACATGCAGAACCATAGGTGAAGGGCTTAAGTATTTCACTCTTATAGTGCTCCTGTGTAGTATAATTATCTCCTGTACAGTCATCAGTACACACCTTGAACCTGTCCCGGTCATTCAATACATAAGACACAATGTTCCTCTGGATATCAAGAGTGAGCCTGATATGGCCGTGCAATATGTAACAAAGAGAATGGAAAAGGTAGGTGCCATTTCCGGGCATGGAAACCACTTGGTAAATGACAGTTCTTTGATCGATGGTGATCACCTCGATAGATATATTAATGGGGGTACGGTTGGAATGATAAAGGAAATGGGTACCTGAACAATATAAAGTAAGTCTAAAATACCTACACAATAACTATAATCGTAATAAATGAACAATAAAACAACAGAGAAGCCGTGGATTAAATAAAAAGCTGTAGTTATCAGTAGGGAGACGTGAATCCCGTGTCGAAGCAAGGAAGGGAATGTAGAGCCCGGAGCCACGGATGGCCTTATATAGGCAGGCAGCCAACAACGTGGGAGGCGTAGGGATGGCGGACCCAACGCCGCCTCACATGGTGACCGAGCTGCAGGCTATGGACGTATATATGTACATAAGTAGGATTCAGTTAGCGTTGGGAACCCGTGTACCAAATTTCTTGAAGATGGGCCCATAAGTAACAAAGACCGTTGAAAAGTTCAATATGGCGGCCGACAGTGGCATCATACCGCCGAAATAGGTATGTACATTAGTTTCGGTTAGTGCAGGGAAGCCGCTTACCAAATTTCATGAAGATGGGGCCATAAATAAGAAAGTTCAACATGGTGAACATTTGTCAACCGTTATGACCGTTATGCGTAGAATTTTGAAATGAAACCTGCTTAACTTTTGTAAGTAAGCTGTAAGGAATGAGCCTGCCAAATTTCAGCCTTCTACCTACACAGGAAGTTGGAGAATTAGTGACATTGAAAGTTCAACATGGTGGCCGACAGTGGCGTCATACCACCGAAATAAGTACGTGCATTGGTTTCAGTTAGCGCAGGGAAGCCGCCTACCAAATTTTGTGAAGATGGGGTCACCCGTCTACCTACACGGGAAGTTGGAGAATTAGTGATGTTGGAAAGTTCAATATGTCGGCCGACAGTGGCGTCATACCATCAAAATAATTACGTACATCGTTTTCGGTTATCGCAGGGAGGCCGCCTACCAAATTTCGTGAAGATGGGACCATAAATAAGAAAGTTCAACATGGCGGATGTTGTCGACCGTTATCGACCGTTACGTGTAGAATTTCGAAATGAAACCTGCTTAACATTTGTAAGTAAGCTGTAAGGAACAAGCCTGCCAAATTTTAGCCTTCTACCTACACGGGAAGTTGGAGAATTAGTGATGAGTGAGTCAGTGAGGGCTTTGCCTTTTATTAGTATAGATTCTGCAGTGGTGACATGGAATTTCTAAATTCCTAATTTTCATATCTCCAACTACTGCTACAGTAATATCAGCAAATTATATACATTTCTGAGATGTTAAGTTCAATAAATACTTTTCTTTTGATTAATGAGTTGTTCTACCCACATTCACCCAAATTTGCAAAAACCTGTTGTTACATAGTTTAAATGAAAAAACAGAAAGAGTACACATTCGTTTGCATAGTTGATTGATAGACTAAAATAATGAAAAAACATCTATCACCATTTTTAGCATTCAGAAGCCTTCACAAAATGTTTCCTGAACCAATATTTACATAATTCAATAAAGTTTTTTCTCAGCATTTAACTGATGATTATTTTTCACTTACCCCATGTGCTCTTTCTTTATAGCCCTTTTAACAACTGATGATTGTATATTGATTTTCACTAATTTTGTGATTGTTTTAAGCATCACAGAAAAGGTAATTGAAGTTATTTGTGTTGTAGAGACATTGTTACATGAAAAATATATAAAATATTGAAATCCTAAAAATGATTACACTTTCTTGGATTCCCATCCCTCCAAAGTTAAGAAAAATTTCTCAATTTTAGGTCTTCTATCTCATGTGGGGCAAGATACAAAAATCAAATTTTTTATGCAACATCATCTACAGTGGAGTGCGGAAAGTATTCAGACCCCTTCAATTTTTCATTCTTTGTTATATTGCAGCCATTTGCTAAAATCATTTAAATTAATTTTTTTCCTCATTAATGTACACACAGCACCCCATATTGACAGACAAAAAAAATAATTTTTGAAATTGTTGCAGATTTATTAAAAAGAAAAGCTGAAATATCACATGGTCGTAAGTATTCAGACCCTTTGCTCAGTATTTAGTAGAAGCACCCTTTTGAGCTAATACAGCCATGAGTCTCCTTGGAAAAGATGCAACAAGTTTATCACACCTGGATTTGGGGATCCTCTGCCATTCCTCCTTGCAGATCCTCTCCAGTTCTGTCAGGTTGGATGGTAGCGTTGGTGGACAGCCATTTTAGGTCTCTCCAGAGATGCTCAATTGGGTTTAAGTCAGGGCTCTGGCTGGGCCATTCAAGAACAGTCACAGAGTTATTGTGAAGCCACTCCTTCGTTATTTTAGCTGTGTGCTTAAAGTCTTGGTCTTGTTGGAAGGTAAACCTTCGGCCCAGTCTGAGGTCCTTAGCACTCTGGAGAAGGTTTTTGTCCAGGATATCCCTGTACTTGGCCGCATTCATCTTTCCCTCGATTTCAACCAGTCGTCCTGTCCCTGCAGCTGAAAAACACCTCCACAGCATGATGCTGCCACCGCCATGCTTCACTGTGGGGACTGTATTGGACAAGTGATGAGCAGTGCCTGGTTGTCTCTACACATACCGCTTAGAATTAAGGCCAAAAAGTTCTATCTTGGTCTCATCAGACCAGAGAATCTTATTTCTCACCATCTCAGAGTCCTTCAGGTGTCTTTTAGCAAACTCCAAGATATCTTTCATTATTAAGATTCCTTTCCATTTTCCACACTACCCAAATTGTCCAAAATCAGATTTTACCAGGAATTTGCTTGATCATGAGCTCTGTGAGTTTTATTATTAAACTTAGGGCCGATTTATGCTTCATGCTCAGAACACGTACGCACCCACATCATGACTGCCACGTGTTCCCAGCGTTCATTTCACGCGTCCTCTGAGCAGGTCCTCAGAAATTAGTGCGACGCGTGCGTGAGTTGCAGTACCACCAAAAAGTCGAGGGGCGCAGTGTGCTAAAAGTCGGAACGTAACGTCAGTGTTTCTGTTTACTATCTACATGTGACAGAAAGCCTCTATGCAGATCCTACAGGATGAATGCTTCGATGTGGTGAAGCAAAATGGCGACATACAGATGCATTCGTGGTGCTTTTATATTCAAGTGTCGCATATTCCCGATCGTAATGACACGATACATTTTAAAAGTCTCACATACCATCTCTTGTGCCGTCTTTTTTTTATTTTTGCAACTTATTAACAACAACATAATGTATAGCGCTGTATTTGAGCCACTGAGAAAAAAAATAAAGGACACGGTGAAAACGTGTATTTTGTGATTAAAGTGGAAATTTCGGCTTTAATCTTGAAATGTCCACTTTAACCTCGTAGTTTATCATTAATGTAGACCATCGTAAACGTCATCCCAGTTTTTAATCACTACGAGCTTCTTGGACCTGACAGCAGTGGCAAGCAGCAATAGATCACCACAGAGAACAAATTAAATGTATGATATTCCAACTCTCTGCAAATTTAGAATCTTTAGATTTGTACTTGATACCACTTTCATGATGAAATGCATTTAAGTGTGTATGTTACATTTTACATATAATTTCGTTTAAATAATGAATACTGTTAATTACACATGTGGGGGTGTCACGGTGGTGGAGTGATAGCACTGCTGTCTCGCAGGGAGTTATGTTGCTCATATTTCCTGCTTGTATTCCACACTGTGCTCCGGTTTCCTTCCAAAGATGTGCAGATTTGGGGATTTGGTGCCGCTAAAATGACACTAGTGTATGTGAGTGCTTGTGTTCACCTTACGATGAGCTGAGGCCTCGTCCAGGGATTGTTTTTCACTCATGCCCAATGCTTGCTGGAATGGACACATCCCTGGATTTATGGATTTAATCAATAAACATAATTTTCAGAGATATTGCGGTAAGGTGTCATCGGAATTTAATGAGTGTTCTAGGCAATTCACAACACAGAGAAGCCGAACATGTTCTTACCGTGATAATATCTTGCACTGCCACATGGTGGATTCCTCCAGAGTTACGTAAAGTACGCACGCAAGTATGAACATTACAATGCCTGCGTAGCAGGAGCGTCCGCTGCAGCATGCGTCGCATGAAGTATAACTCAGTCCTTAGACTTAATTGGTAACCTCACACAAACTAGAGACGGTTTAATGAGTCACTTCAGAACTTTCTGGTACATTATTTCCTTGAAAAACAAATGGACCTCAAGAAGCACTTTTGTAGCAAAACATGAGTCTGCTTTTCACAGAAGTACAAGACAAAACTTAAAGAAAAATAAGTGCAAAATCCTTAGCGATGAGGTGCATTCAATTCATTGGGAAACAAATCAAGTTAATCTAAAATCTTTTGTTTTGTACTTCAGGATTGAGTCCTTCATTATATGTAAAATGTTTTTAAACCTGTTCCACTGCTCCTCGACTGTCTCCACTTTCAAAAGCTTATCCCAGTACATGTCCACTCTGTCACATCTGTTCAAACATTTGAACACTTTTGGTCTTTGCATTTGCATTCTTCCAAAATACTGACAAATATATTAAGTTCACTTGATGGTAGCGTTTAAATCATCTCTATACCCTGAATTCTGTTCTGATTATCACAAAATACTAATTCTAGACAGGATTCACTCTGTACTGGTGCATTAATATACGGTGTTTAAAAAAAAAATACTTGTCTTATACACCACTATTTGCAAAGTTAGCCTAGTTAATAACTGGGTAGTTAAGGTATCCCATGACTGTAACATCCAACGGCAAACAAGCCTTTTTAATATTACTACTTATTTTTTGAAATTACTGTCTGCAGTGGAGGTGTAAGAGCCCATCTTAGAATAAGTTTAATATTAAAGTCACATAAGCGTGCCTGCTTAATTTCAATAAAATATCAGTTTCTCAGAATTACTTAGAGTATGATATAGTCTTTTACCACATATAAGTTAAAAAGAAATAGAACTTTCTTAGATACATCTGTAATAACAGAATGTTAACTTCCTTAGCGTTAGACCCAAGCATGACCTGGGGCCTCATGTATAAACAGTGCGTACGCACAGAAATGTTGCGTAAAAACTTTTCCACATTCAAATCACGATGTATAAAACCTACACTTGGCGTAAAGCCACGCACTTTTCCACGGTACCTCATACCTTGTCGTACGCAAGTTCTCCGCTCGGTTTTGCAGACTGGCGGCACCCAGCGTCAAAGCAATGCTACTGTTCCTGTGTGGTTACACCTTATGTTCCTGGCGCGGCTTTATAAATAAACTGAAACTAACCGCATATTGTTTATTAGTGTAACGCATCTGATTGTAATTAACTTGTAACAATATAATGGTCCAGGGAATAGCCATAGTATTCCAAATACCATAACTGCTTTAGCGTTGTTACTCTCACTACACCTTCTTCTTCTTTCAGCTCCTCCCGTTAGGAGTTGCCACAGAAGATCATCTTTTTCCATATTACTCTCAATGCACCACTCGGGAGTATTTATATCACTGTATCTGAATGTGAATCACAGCAGCAGCTGATCGGAAAAAGAATTATCGGTATACAGCTTCAAGGACAACCTGCCTCAGCCACGGCAAAACGTTTCAAAGTCTTTCCTGACCTCGCGGTTCAGAAACAGTTTCATCCCAAAAACTATAAACGCACTCAATCAATTGCACCTTGTAGAACTGTTTGTACAATCACCTCATTGTAAACTTACACTACAGTTATGATATCGCACAACCTGAGCCACTTAATAAAGCGCATATTTACATATGATGACGATATCATTTTTAAGGTGAAATGCAGCAAAATATTTTTATTATATTATACAGATAAAACTAACTTCATTTAAATAATCTATATTCTTCACTGGGAGTGTCGTGAAGGATAGAATAATTAAACATATACTACGAAGATATTTCAATGTTCCTTAAACGTTTTGAAGAATCAGCGCTAAGCTTACAGATGGCTTAACTTCTATTACAGAGCGTATTGTGTGGTGATTGGGTATTTGGGGAAAGAAAAGCGAGGACTGCAGTGGCGGATACGCCAATATAACACAACAGCTAAAAACGCAACAACAAATTTCAGCAAAAGTTAAATGCTTGTGTCATGAGCACGAGGCGGCTATGCAGAGTCTGCAACAAACGTGGCCATCCACCGTGCATAAGCTACCTTACTGACATTGGCGGACGAAGGAGCCACCAATTCTTCCTCTGCCCAGTGCCACCACAAGTCTAGAGCAGCCCCTGAGTACTGCTGCAAAAAATTATTTCATCAAGGTCGCACACAATCACTGTGCTGTGAAACTCATGTTTAATAATGTGCTTTAACTCCTATCATCATAAAAATTATATCACGTATACATCTCAGTATTTTAGTTATTCAGAGAGCTGTAATATCACGAATGTAATGGATTCTGTGTCCAGTTGGAGGAAGAGAGCCGGTTTAAGAAGCAAGTAGTCATTCACACACATAGAGCACATAGAAGATCAAATACAAAACAGAGCATTTAACGTGCTACTTTAATTACAATGTGATTTGAGAAAATGGTTAATTACACGATTTTAAGATGAAGTTTATGATGTTCTAATTTAATGACAAAATAAACTACGTGATTAAAGTGGAAATGTCGAGATTGAAGTTGACATTTCGTGCTTTTTCCCCACTGTGTGCTTTTTTTTCTCTGTACCCTAATAAGCTTTCATAGGTCACTCAGACAGTGAGCTACAACTTGCCTTTTCACGGCGACTTTGATATGTAACTTCTTTTTTATTTCCGGCACTGTGCGATTTTGTGAACGTGAGCTTTCAAGTTTCTCCAACACGCTATGCCACTCGATCAACTTCCTTCTGTTGATTATACCACGGTTTATTTGAACAAATAGTATGTTTTTCCTTTGCCTCCACTTGGTATTCGCTGAAATTCTTATATTTTCCCCCGTGCTTTTCCCATTGTCTTTTTACAGAAGGCTGAGCTTAAGGGCGATTTATATTCATTTGCATATTCAAAGAGGCGTAATTCTGGGAGAAGTTGGGGCGTTACATAAAAGCGTGCCGGCGTTACTTTTCTTGCTGATCGGGATTTATGTAGCAGAAGAACGTGGAAGTTGGAGTATGCACAGATTCCAGAATCTGGATTTTTCTGTGTGTAAGCACATTTCGGCTTTTGTGCTTACGCCATGTTAGAGTGCGAGTTCTACGCACGGCGTTATACATGAGGCCCCTGGGTTGTAAAAACAGTACTAAAAGCATTAGTCCCGAGTGTTACTCAGGCAACGGTATAGACATGTCTCATGTAAGACCCCACGTTTACTCAGGCTGTAAAAGTACCAACAGCGTTTTTTTTTTTTTAATGTTACTTGGGCAATGGTATGGGCATGTCTTCTATAAGCATAAGGCCAGAGAGTTACCCAGGCAACTGTGTAGTCACATCTTCTCCTAGCCTCATAATGGTGTCTCGTAGGAAATACCTCTCATCAGCAGTGATGAGAAAATGAATCTGTTTTCAGACAGTGAAACTGCAACAAACAGTGAAACAAAAAGTGATTCTGGGAATTCAAAATTGACACTTGCATTGTGTTTTCATGTTATTATTCACTTTTATTATTTGAATAACTATTATATTTTCTATACTTCTGACTTAGTACTTTTAGCGTTTTGCACATTTTACAGTAGAAAGAAGAGATTTAATAAAAATGTAATTTTCCAAACCAAAAAATAAAACAATTTTTATACATTTTTTGAGAAATAGTATAATATTACTAACACTATTAATATATAATTACAATATAACTAGCCAACCCGCGGCGTACCATACGCCTCATAATCAGGCCGGTTTTTTAATGATTTTTAAGCACAGGGAGATAATTAACATTTGAAAATGAGCAAGAAAAGCAACGCTGTAACAATGCACGGAACAAAGCAACACACAATCGTCCGTGACTGAAAACTGGCGGACCGTCCTCGCACCTTCTCCTGCCAGACGGAGGGATGGGGGTGCACGGCGGAGTGTGGAACGGGAGGAGAGAAGAAGGATGTCCATTCAGCTCCGTCCGTCATGCTAGTCTGCTGATTTCTCGTTCAGTATGCACTGCCCGCTCAAATGCCCACCTCCAACTTGTCACTTGAGTCGTTGGCTGCTTTTATATATATTTATATATATATATATATTATATATTTATATATATATATATATATATATATATATATATATATATATATATATATATATATATATATATATATATATATATATATATCTCCACGGTAGTAGCGAGTGGGAGCGTATGAGTCGCACTTATTGGGAATTCCATGGTTTTCAGCCCGAATGGGACTCAACGGCTTACCCAAACCGGGTAGACACACATTCAATGTCATGCATAATTATTTATTGAATGCTAAACACTTCTGGAAAGACACGGTTGTCTAAAACAGGTTGGTGTGAGAATACAACAGTAAGCGAATGAAAAGATGGAACTCTGGAGAGAGCAAAATACAACACAATAGTGAACCCACGGCATAACAAACACCGCATAATTATGTATTGATGGTTGAACATTTCTGGAAAGACACAGTTGTCTAAAAAGGGAGGGTTAGAGGATACAACAGAAAGTGAATGAAAAGATGGAACTCAAGTTTTGAAAGACTGCTTACTTCATTGTGTTTTAATCTCAGTTGTAAAGGAATGTTTTAAGGACCCCATGGGAGACCCCTCGGTTTTGGCTGCTTTTCTATATATAATCCACCAATATACCCGACCACGGTAGGAGGGTGTGCACAAAGGGTAGGGACGTAATGAGTGGGAGCGTATGAGTCACACTTAGTGGGAATTCCACGGCTTGCAACCCAAATGGGGTTCAACGGCTTACCCACGCCTCTCTGCGCTGAGTAGACACCCGGTCAACCTCATGCATAATTATTTTTGAATGCTAAACAGTTCTGGAAAGACACGGATGGCTAAAACAGGTTGGTGTGAGAATACAACAGTAAGTGAATGAAAAGATGGAACTCTGGAAAGAGCAAAATACAACACAATAGTGAACCCGCACATTAACAAACGCAGCGTGGCTCAGACATGCATGTGGACTCTTACCACAGACGAAAGGGAGTAACTGGGTGGTCGGTGAGTTTTTGCGTCCGGGCAAATGGGCAGGCAGTATGAATGCCTAGAGAGCAAGGGTAGACGCTGGCCGGTGAAAAAGGAGTGTTGGTGGGCAGGAAAACGTCTTCCGTGTTCCTGCAGGAGCATCTAAGAAGACGCATGTTTGTTGCGGATGCGAATAGCTGTATGTAGCGTGTAAAACAGTTTGCTATGATGCACGCGTTGTGCGTCGTAACAGAAAAGTTGGTTTTTAAAGACTGCTTACTTCATTGTGCTTTAACCTCAGTTGTAAAGGATTGTTTTAAGGATCCCATGGGATACCCTAAAACCGTTTCACACACTGCATATGGCGATTCACCGCCGCGAGAAACATGCTACTATGAACAGTCAACGTAGCTCGGAGGTGCATGAAATTAACCTGACCTGCACTGCATGTGGCCTCTACGACAGACGAATATAAATGACGGCATTTTTTCTGTGTTGTCGCGTCCGAGTTGGTGGGCATAGCCCTGCGAGTTGTCGTCGTATCCAATTGTCTTGAAGATGGTGGGCGTGGCTCCTTCCTGCGTGCGCCATAGGTGTCTCACTTGTCGGCGGCTTAGTGAATCCACGCCCCTTCTGGCGTGCTCTCCATAGTTGTCTTGCCTTAGTGATTTATATATATAGACTAGCAGAATACCCGCGCTTCGCAGCGGAGAAGTAGTGTGTTAAACAAGGTATGAAAAAGAAAAGGAAAAATGTTTAAACTAATGTAAAATGATTGTTAATGTAATTGTTTTGTCATTGATATAAGTGTTGTTCTCATATCTATCTATCTATATACATACATATCTATATTTATATACATACATATATATACATATATATACAAATACATACATATATATATACATACATATATATACATATATACACATATACATATACATATATATATATATATACACACAAATACATATATATACATACACACACACATATATAAACATATATATACATATACATACATATCTACATATATACACACACAGCTATTTCGTATCAGTGCAATACGCTGCTTGTTAAAACGGATAACTCCAGCTCTTACGTGCAAGTCTGAGTGGATATTATGAACTATCGTATTTGTTCAAGTTCTATTTAAATTTTAAATAGAAGGAATTTTTATTTAGTCGACAGAAATATCTTTTGTAGGAATGGTAAAAACAGACAGGAATATTATTCGTGAATAAATCAACTCAAACCTTAAACAACTTATAATATTTTGCTCTCCATAAAAATATATCCTGTCTAAATTATACAAGTTAGAAATAAAGTAAACGTTAAAAGAACAAACATTCAAATTTCTTTACTCTTATGTAATTTTATATAAAAAATAAACTTAGATTTTAAATATCCCAAAAGATTTTGCTCTCCATAAAAATATATCCTGTCAAAATTATACAAATTCAAATATGAACATGCTGCATAAAAAACCCTGGATGTGGCCCGCGGCCCTTGAGTTTGACACATATGGACTAAATAGAACTTGAAAAGATATATTTTTTCGAATGTGATCACAATTCAGATCGAGTTGACGAGCACTACATCGAGCCCACGTGCTATTGTGGTTTTGCCTGTGTGCCTCAATAAGTTACCCTCCCCTCGCTCTTACTTTTTTACCGTTCATGTAATGAATACACTGAGTATGGCTTTACCAAAACAATCATTGATCGCGAATAAAGTATCCATTATTCATAAAGCTTCAATTGGTGATCTGTTTTTCTGCGTTAACCGCATATTTTTTCATATGTCTCAAACCAAGGGGATGCAAGGCTAAAATGAATCGAGAAGCACGCGTACATACTTAGTGCATCCCCTCTCAGGAATCAAACCTCGGAAGTCAGCACTAGAGGCGAAGCCTCTACTATTGCACCATGGCATGCGGTTTGTCTATTTGAGTGTAGCAGTGTAATTCGGTTTTTGTTCAGCACTCTTTGGAACTGTTGCTTTTTGTCTGCGCACTGCGTCAGTTCACGTGAGCCACTGAATATGGTTTTATATGTCACTTGCTCGCTTCTAATTGTTTCGCTGCCTTCTCAATTATATAATGTATGTTTTCTTCAGCGCTTTTTGTAGCTCTTCCTGGTTTTCTACGTAATGCGTGATTACGTGAGAGGCGTGATGATGTCACATGAAACTCCGCCCCCCACGGCTTTCGAGCTCAACTCCATTACAGTAAATGGAGAAAAATAGCTTCTAGTTATGACCATTATGCGTAGAATTTCGAAATGAAACCTGCCCAACTTTTGTAAGGAAGCTGTAAGGAATGAGCCTGCCAAATTTCAGCCTTCTACCTACACGGGAAGTTGGAGAATTAGTAATGAGTCAGTGAGTCAGTGAGTCAGTCAATGAGGGCTTTGCCTTTTATTAGTATAGATTTTTGGTTTTGCTATCAGGGGCAAAGATGTACATGTGATCTCTTTGCCAAAAAATTAAAAAGTTGTCAAGATATCTTGGGCCAAGCGGAAGGTAGGTATGCTTCAACGTCAAATGTTGCCACTGTATCTGATAGTGATCAGCTCTAACGTAGGAACGACCCCTTAATGGGGAGAAAAGCACATGGCTATGATATCTCTACCAATGAGCAGGAACCCTCTAAAACACATGTAGCTGTGATCTACCTCTCAAAAATGTCAAATGTTACTTTTTTTTTTTTTTTAAATATAAAAAGTTTTATGTAGAGGAATCATATTATAGCAACAATAGAAACACGAATACCAGAGATGGAGGGGAGTATAACATAGAGGGATACACATTTTTAGGAATGTTAGACAGAACAGAAAAGGAGGTGGAGTTGCTGTTTATGTCAAACAGAATTTAAATGCAAGTCCTATTCAGTTAGACAATGAGCTCCATCTTAGTGAGAACATGTGGCTTCACCAGGAAATTACCCTATTTACGTGTGTACCAGCGCACATTTTTTCCCGAAAATTAGCATTAGAAAATCAGGTGCGCGTCATATACAAGGTAATGTCATTTTATAATGTTTACTTCTTCTGCTTGGGCTTGCTCGCGCGCATTCGTGCTCTCTTTCTGGCTTGCTCGCGCACTTGTGCTCACTCTCTCTCTCTCGCTTGCTTACTCACTCTCTCTCTCTCTCTCACACACACTCGCTCACGCACTCTCTCTCTCTCTCTCTCTCACTCACTTGCTTGCGTTCTCTCTCTCGCTTGCTCACTCACGCACTTGCTCGCGTTCTCTCTCTTTCGCTTGCTCGCTCACGCACTCGTGTTCTCTCTCTCTCTCTTGCTTGCGCTCTCGCTCGCTCTCTCTCTCTCTCTCTCTCTCTCTTGCTTGCTTGCGCTCTCGCTCTCTCTCTCGCTTGCGCTCTCGCTATCTCTCTCCCTCTCTCTAAACGCTTCCTATACAATCACAACACGTGCCATACACGGGGCAAAACGATTTCCGCAATTTTCTTTGTAAAAAATTTGGGTGCGCATCTTACACGAGGGTGCGTGGTACATGAGTAAATACGGTATTAGGGAAAGAAGTTTCATTTTAGGAGTGTGTTACAGACTGCCCATAGCAGACGGCAATTTCAATGCACATCTTTTAAGTAATGTTAAAAAGGCAAGTTCATAAGGGGATATTAATGCCATAGGGGATTTTAACTAACCGAATATTAACTGGGATAACCTTGCAAATAGATAAGCACAAGAGCAGGAGTTTTTAGAAGTACTCAGTGACTGTTTTTTTTTTTTTTTAATAAACAGTGCGATTAAGCATCAATGTGAGGTGAAGCCTGTCTAGATTTAATATTTTGTAACAATCAGGACAGAACTGAGGGTGTAAAGGTGATTGAACCACTAGGGTCAAGTGACAATAATATAATTCTCAGTGTTTCAGAAGAGTGCAGATGCAAAGTTTAACTTTGGTAGGCCATAATTTGAGCAGATGCAGCAAAGTCTATGTAGGACAGACTGGGTTGAGCTTTTAATTGTAGAGATAGTCAAGAAGTAGGGATGCAACTAATTATTATTTCGGTAGTCGACTAACTGTTCAATTTTTTTTTTTTTCGATTAGTCATGATTATTTCATGCCTGACTATTTTGATGCCTGCGATCTGTGCTTGCACATCTTGTTCTGGGCTCCAGTGCATGTCTTACCTCATCTGCTCACGTCTGTCCACCTGAATGTCACCCTGATGTCTCGGCATCACGATTAAAATTAATAATAATCAAATTAAAATAACAACCAGTGAAACATATGAATTTGAAAATAATCAGATGTTTTAGTGTGACCATCACAATAAAAAAGAAATACATTAAACAATACAAACTAAAGTGCACATAGTCTTTAAATAAAAAAAAAGTGCATTTAATTTAACCAAAAATGGCCACTGGTATGTCTTTAAGTCCAAAAGTTTAAATAAAACTTCAATTCAAATAAAATAAAACAATAATGAACAGTTTATAAAAGATTCAGGTCATATATTCCTGATCGCAGTGCAGGAACGTGAACATTTCAACATGCTCTGGTGTGAGATTGTCTCTCTTCTTTGTGACAATGTTCCCAGCTGCTGAGAAGAGACGCTCAGAAGGAGTAGAGGTAGTAGGAATACACAAGAATGATTTTGCAGATGGAGAAAGATGTTTTAATCATCACACTCTGAAGAAAAAGTGTTGTAGTTTATCACATCATCTATATATATAATTCACTAAGGGCACGCAAGACACTGAGCGCAAGCAAGACAGTGTGCGCAAGCAAGACAGAGCCCCGCCCGCGAACTCTAAGACCATGGGATACGCTAGACAGAGCCCTGCCCGTCAACTGTAACCCTCCTAACGCGTCATGGGATACGCACGACAGAGCCACGCACGCCAACTGTAACCGTCTTCCCGAGTCCAGCGTCGCTCTCGAGGCACGCAACAACTCACCAAACAAAGCCTCAGTCGCTTTCGCCTGTGCAAAAGTCCACATGCACCTCTGAGCCCTGTTGACTTTACACCACACGCAAGACAGAGAGCCACGATCGCCAACTCACAGAGCCTCGCCCGCCAACTCTAACTAAGGGCAAGCAAGACAGAGAGTGCACGCAAGACAGAGAGCCACGCCCACCAACTCTAACTAAGGGCAAGCAAGACAGAGTCCCGCCCACCAACTCTAAGACCATGGGATACGTATGCATTTAGTGTATAAATGGATATAAATAATTGCATGTAAATAATTCGCCAAAATCTGTTTTATGTAAATGATACTGTTTAAAACGTTATTGTTTTTTCATCAGAAAACCCGGTTTCCACGTCTACTTGTATTAGTTTAAATGGCACTTTTACCACTCGCAATAGGGCAGACGGGCTGACTTATCGTGTCGACTGGGCAACACCGTGAATGCGGCGTCTATCTATGTATGTCTATGTTTTCCGTAGCCTGCTACAGGAAGGTACTCTCTCGACCATTGGCATTGGTTTCGCTCCTTGCTATTTTCGTTATACTGTGACGGTGGTATCCTAAGCCTTTGTTCTACTGAATTCCTTTCTCACCGTTTTCCGTTCCTATCCTTACACCGGCATATGCTACGGCGGGCTTCGGCTAGTGTACTATATTATGCCAAAATAAAAAAGCAACGGACTAAAATATGTAACAGGCTAATTACTGCCAGCACACCGGAGCCGAGTATATTCAGAAAAGTACATTTGTTGAACGCCGCAACTGGCTAGAGTCAGTTTCCAGTGCAATTTGGAAGCAAGCTGAAGCAGGGTATATGCGGTGACATACATTCGGAACGTACATTCATTGAACTCCGCAACCAGCTAAAGTTGTTTCTCTGTGCAATTTGCCAGCATGCCGGAGCTGATCATTCAGTGCCATATATTCGTTGAGCAGTCAGCTCACGACCACTTCCAGCCCCAGCAGAACTGCAGTACCACTGTCTCTGGGATTCAGCCGCTGCACTAGATGAGCCTGCAATCGTCAATATTTACATCTGTGTGTTTGCATGCAGACAGTTCAAGCGCAGTTGGCTCGGTGATTTACTGAATTTTCAATGGTTATATATGGAGTATAAAACTAAGAACTCCAATATGAATTGTAGGGCATATGAAAACGTGACGGCGACCATTAAAAAATATATTAGGGAGGGTAACAGACAGGTAGAGAGGGATATAGCAGATAAGGCAAAAGATGACCCAAAGAAATTCTTTCAGTATTTTAGTAGTAAAAGAACAGTCAAGGAGGAGGTGAAGTGCATCAGGAATAGTAAGGGAAATTAAAGAATGCAGACCGTGAAATAGCGGATGCCCTAAACTCTTATTATTCAGAGGTCTTCACAAGTGAAGTAGATAACCTCCCAGTGGTAAAAGGGACTACTAAGGAGGTACGGAGTGATTTAGTAATTGTAGATGGAGAAATACTACTTAGATTAAATAGGCTGAAGTCAAAGAAACAGAGACTAGGCTGATTCCAGGGATACAGGGGATGAATTATGAAAAAAGACTATAGAGCTGAGCCTTTTCAGTTTAACCAAATGATTCAAGAGGAGACATGATTGAAGTGTTAAACTTATGAAAGGAATTAGTACAGTGGATCAAGACTTCTGTTAAAAGGAATTCATCAAGAACACAGGGACATATTTCGAAAGTTAAGAGTAAATTTTGCACAAATAGGACGTTTTTCTTTACACAGAGAACCCCAGACACTTGAAATAAGCTATCAAGTAGGACATTAGGGACTTTTAAAACTAGACTTGATCTTTTTTGAAGAATTAAGTGGATAGGTCTGAAGGGTTTTGTTGGGCTCATGTTCTAATAAACTGATATTTTGTCTCAAACTATATAGGAACATTTACCGACTTGACTGTAAGGGGCCTAACAAATTCCTGTTGAGCTGCATGAGCATTACTCTAACTCACACCGTGGTGTGATGTTGCAATGAAAATCACATGACACATTATTCTTCTCATAACATGCAGAAATTGAAGTTTGAACATATAACTGACAAAAAATGTAATGCTAGAGTGAATGCTTTAAACAAATGAAAATTGTTAACATAAAATAACAAAAAGAAATAATCAATTTTCTAAACCTGTTTCATTCTGAGAAGCGTCTCAGCAAGCACAGGGCAGGTGGAAACATATAGTCAAAATTCTCGTTATTTAACTTGTTTAGCTTGAATTTGAAAGAATACAGTTTCTATCATACATTTTCAGATTGATTGCCAACAAAAGCCAGTAACTAGGAAAAGCAGGAATTGATCTACAGCAGAAATACTTTTCTCATGACGAACTGAACCTAAACCACCAGCACACTTCACCACAGTATAACTCTTCAAACTTCAAAGCTTCATGGTGCGAGTCCATAGAAGTTTAATTTGCAAAAATGGTGGGATTTACTCTTATGTCCGGTGGAGTGCAATGGGGTTGCTGTGCAGAGGAGTAGGGGCTGTCACAAAGATAACAGCTGATGGTCTCAATGCGGCTGACCGACGGAACTCTTTGTTTAGGTCAAGCAACAAAGTGCTAGCCTCTGAACCAGAGAACACAAGTTTGTAGTTCACCATAGCACTATGAAATATAAAAAAAAACAAAAATCCTAAAACGATTGAGACAGAATGTGTGCACGATTAAGTTGCCGATACACTGACATTAGCTGTGGGGTGAGTGATCACACCCATATTCCATTCCTGCAGTCATCACTCCTCAATTGCTCACTTGGTAAAGGTTAAGAAGTATAGTATTTAGGTACTCAGCACAGTATTAGCAGCAAAGCTTTTATCAATAAAAAAAAAAATAGTATATTTTACTTACAGGTTTGCCTAGAATAATACAGAAGCTTGATAAATCGGGGTGTAGATAATTCGGGTCCTACCAAATACAAATGAAATTGAATATAGCAAATATATGCTGGATTGGATATGGCATCAAGCAAGTCTTGTACTGCATATTATTGAAAGTTATTAAATCTTTCTAAGAGCATATTTATCTAAGGAAGTTGTTCCCAAGCTGAGGATTCTTCAGTATTTAAGATTCTTACAGAAAGTAGCTCTGATAAAAGCATCTTCAACCTGTACTGAATCTCATAAGAGAGAGAGAAGTCAACTTGACCCAGAAGATTTACCAAGATTTTTATTACATTATAAGTTGTTCAGGAATAGTCCACAATGCCTTTCACATGACTAGAATAAAGTCTTGTTTAAAATAAATTGAATCACCAGATTTAATATGCAACACAGTGCCCAAAACACATAGTGTAAGAATATGTGAAACTTTAGCCATGTATTCATTTATCTTTGATTTTTATCTCTAATGTAAATGCACATTTTTCCAAACTTGTTTGAACAGGCTTTGATGTTACCCGTTCTTACTGATCAGCTTTATTAACTGTTCTTCTCAAGACAATCCCCATTGACTTGTAAGTCAATTGCAATACATGCAGAACGTTTTCTAATTAAAACACCAAAGTCTAATACTGTGTTTTTGCCCATGTCGAATATGTACAGGCCTGTAACTCTCGACACAACTAACTGTATCAAATTGGGTCTTGACACCATATCTACATTCAATGACCAGATGCATTATTTCCTTACACTGCTAGCTTCCACCACACACATATGTATACCAAAACCTACATATACACAAAAGAAATGAGAAAAAGGTACTTGGACCATACAGGCCTACAGTATAATTCAACTCATCAGTAAAACTGCAATGAAAACGATTATTAACATTGACAGCAGATAAAGAAGAAAACATTGACAATTAATAAAAAAAAAACAGTATGCTTACCTTTGATGACCAAATGCATTAATGGATGACCCATGGACATACAAATCAGTTGTTGTAGAAGTGAGGCTGGAAGATGGGAATGGGAAAAGGGCAGGGTTGAAATTTAAAGTAGACGGAGCTGACCCTGAAGGTGGGACTGAAATTGGTGGTGGAGGATTAACAAAGGGATACAGGTGAACAGGTGGGGTATTAGATATTGCTTCAAATCCACGAGAAGGAGGAACTGCAGGTAGACCAGGGGGCTGTATGGCACAGGCCATTTCTGCTACAAATGGGGGGTGGTTAAAAATGGGATGTACTGTTGTCATTGTTCCAGGGTAAGGCAGTGAAGCAACAGTCTCTGTAGAAGCTATAGGGAAAGGATTGCCCAAAAAATCAACTCCAGACTCTTGACTATGACTCTTCTGGCTTATCCCTGCAAAACAAAAAACATTTGGATACTTTATAAGAATCTGTTAACCTTTTGGTATTGGAGAATTCAAACTAGTTAATTGTTAATAGGAAAGTAATACATATATTATACATTATAACAAGTTAAAATTTTAAATATGGCGTCAGACTCTGGCACATTCGGTAACTTAGTTTACCGTTTTGCAAATTGAAGCATTTTCTTTTTTTTTTTGATAATTACTTCAAAGATATGTCATATTTGTGCCTATTTAAACTTTCTGTAACAGTGAGATACATTTAATATAATGTAATCAGATGTATTATTTCAAGACTGCAAGCAACCATAACCTACTAGAAAAAGCTAGGTCTAAACAAAATGTACTGGTAACGCTGAACGCCTAAAAAATGGTTAACATATGACAGTTCACTCAGAGAATTAGGAAACTGAAGAAAGAAAAATCTGAAAAAATTTAGAAAGTCAACAGATGCAATTTTTGAACAAAACTAAAGGGATAATTTAGTATAAATGACCTTCTAAACTGTGTAAAAATTAAAGTTTTGTGGTCTGAAATCGTTAAACAGAAAATATACTTTTCAAAGCAGTTGCATTGTACATTTGAGACATTTTTCATTAATTGTAACAAAAACAACAACATTAATTTCTATAGCACATTTTCAGGCAGGGCTTGTAACTCAAAGGGCTTACAAGAAGTGAAAGAAAGAACAACAGGAAGAAAGAAAAACAAATGTAGAAATAAACAAGATAAATACAAAAAGGTGATCAAAAATAGTTAACCATATATGGAAATGTATTTATCATATTTTAAATATGCACTAAATTAAAGATAAAAGGAAAGGAGAATTACTTACAACAACAAAACCACCTTCCAACTGATCAGAATTCCCTTTTTAAAACTGGGTGCAAATAAATATATTTTACACTTTTGTTCAGATCTTCATTACAAATGGACTTAAGGAATGATTGACTCTAGTAAGTTAAGGATTCCATTTTTGAAGACAGAAGGTCAGAATGTCTACACTAATGCTATCAAAGTTTGAGACGATTTTTCCATTTACAGAAGACCCCCGCAAAGTCATAGTTTAGAGTTCAGGGCCTCAGTTGTTTGCAGATTTTTCCTTAGAACCTAACTAATAATTGTTAGCAGAAACCACACATATCCTCAGCAATTTTTGATGGCTTTTTTCATGGCAATACTGTACTGTAGAGAGAGCAGGAAGCAACCGTAGAGGAAAACACGGTTGGGGATGGTGAAAGTAGCCAATCCGAGAGAGTTATTCATTTTTCATTGCTGCTGATTGACTGTTGCCCTGTGACGCATCTCCGTATGAGTGTCCTTGTGTTTTCCATTTTTACCTTCTTAAAAGTCCCAAGATGCCTCTGAAACGCCCCTTACCTTCTAAGGCTTCTGGCAATAAGCCTAAGCACCAGAAGAAATTTAAGACACTCCAGGAGAAAGTTGAACTAATGGATTTTCTCCGGGAACTAAAAGGTTATGCAACAGCTATGCACCATTATGGAATCAAAAAAAGCACCGTATCCTACATAAAGAAGAACGAGGCAGTGATCAGGAGTACCATATCAGTAAGTTTCTGTGATAGTACCAAAAAGGTAACGACCATAAGAAATAAGAATATTGTCAGGATGGAATCTGCCTTAGCATTAGTGGATCAAATTGCAGGAAGATGTAAATCCTCTGCATCGTACTGCACAGCTAATTCATCATCATCATTCATTATTGGTGAGTACCTGTACATTTTACTGTATTTTTATTAAATTATTACATATTTACCCTACTTATAACAAAGAAAACGACAGGGCATACCAAAGAAAACATGCTTGCAGGAATTACAGTACATATAGTGGTAACATCAGTATTTTATATTCTAGCACTGCGGGACACATAGCAGTACAGTACTGTAGAGTAAACCGGATTACCGTTACATTAATTTTTTTATAGGTAATGTATTAAAAAAAGTTTGAAATGAAACTGTGTTTTGGGGGCATATTTACAGTTTAAACTATAAAAATAGGCATTTATAGGCATTTTTTTTAATCACATCCAAAATTTGCAGGAGTAGCATAACCCCCGCGAATTTCAGGGGTGTACTGTGTTATTTACCATGTAATTGAACTACATAGGCTACACATTTAATAGGAAAGTAGTTACCAAAACTTGTAATGGTACAAGATTACAGGTCAAAGCTTATTAATCTCTGGATTTCGTGGAGAAGGTCCACAACAGGAAGAAAGGGGCTTTTAAATGCCATCATCAGCATGAGCTCAAGCGCTTGCAGAAGTAACTCCGAGTCCAGCTCAGGACGGTGAAGGAGCACTACAGAGAAAGCTGGAGCAAAAGTTGGAGAATAACAGCATGAAGGAAGTCTGGGATGGGATGAAGATCATCACTGGCTGCAGCTCTAAGTGGGGTGCCTCCATCGAGAGAGACAGGGAGAATGCAAACCAGATGAACAACTTTTTTAGCAGGTTTGAGCACCCTAACCCACTCTCACCTCAGAGTACTGTATCCTCCACCCATCCTTCTGCTGAAGTTTCCCCCCACCCACAATTACAGCAGCCCAGGTAAGCAGAGAGCTGAGAAGACTCTGTGCCAGCAAAGCAGTAGGTCCAGATGGAGTATCGCCATGACTGTTAAAGACCTGTGCGTTGGAGCTGGGGAGTCTTCTACAGAACATCTTCAACCTGAGCCTGGAACAGGGGAGGGTCACAAGACTTTGGAAAACATCTTTCATCACCCCAGTCCTAAAGGTATCACGTCCTAATAAGCTGAATGACTTCAGGCCTGTCGCCCTGACGTCACATGTAATGAAGACTATGGAACGGCTGCTGCTTCACCACCTGAGGCCACAGGTCCGCCATGCCCTCGACCCACTGCAGTTTGCATACCAGGAGAAGGTGGGAGCAAAAGGATGCCATCATCTACATGCTACGCCGATCCCTCTCCCACTTGGACAGAGGCAGTGGTGCTGTATGAATTATGTTTCTGGACTTCTCTAGCGCCTTCAATACCATCCAACCTCTGCTCCTTAGGGACAAGCTGACAGAGATGGGAGTAGATTCCCACCTGCTGGAATGGATCGTGAACTGTCTTACAGACAGACCTCAGTATGTGCGTCTCGGGAACTGCAGGTCTGACATTGTAGTCAGCAGCACAGGTGTGCCGCTGGGGACTGTGCTTTCTCCAGTCCTGTTCAGCCTATATACATCGAACTTCCAATACAGCTCGGAGTTCTGCCACATACAAAAAGTTTGCAGACAATACTATCGTGGGCTGTATCAAGAATGGGCAGGAGGAGGTGTATAGCAACCAACCTAATCAAGGACTTTGTTAAATGGTGCGACTCAAACTACCTACAACTGAACACCAGCAAAACAAAAAAGCTGGTGGTGGATTTTAGGAGGCTCAGGCCCCTCATGGACCGCGTGATCATCACAGGTGACTTTGTGTAGAGAGTGCAGCTGGATGATAAATTGGACTGGACTGCCAATACTGATGCTCTGAGCAAGAAAGGACAGAGCCGACTATACTTTCTTAGAAGACTGGTGTCCTTCAACATCTGCAATAAGATGCTACAGATGTTCTACCAGACGGTTGTGGTAAGAGCCCTCTTCTACGGGGTGGTGTGCTGGGGAGGCAGCATAAAGAAGTGGGATGCCTCATGCCTGGACAAAATGGAGAGGAAGGCAGGCTCTATTGTAGGCACGGAGCTGGACAGTTTGACATCTATGGTGGAGCAACGGGCGCCGAGCAGGCTCCTGTCAATCATGGAGAATCCACTGCATCTACTGAACAGTATCATCACCAGACAGTGGAACAGCTTCAGCGACAGACTGCTGTCGTTATCCTGATCCACTGACAGACTGAGATCGTTCCTTCCCCACACTATGCGGCTCTTCAATTCCACCCAGGGGGGTAAACTTTAACATTATTATACAATGTTATTGACTGTTATACTTGCCTTTGCACTCTCCACCTTGCATTTTTTAACTTGCACCGCATTTTTATTTAATTAATATTGCTTTTATCAGTATGCTGCTGCTGGAGTATGTGAATGTCCCCTTGGGGATTAATAAAGTATCTATCTATCTAATATAAATAGATGACCAATACTGGACAGAGGCAAATGAGGAAAAAAAAAATTCTTACATAACTTGTGTTGCATAATACACGTCTGATATCCATTTGTATAGCCAAAATATAAAAAAGTGTACTTTTTTTTTTGAATATTAACAGTTGCTTCCAGAAAAATCTTCATTGAATGTAAACAGGAAAGATGCAATTCCAACAATACTACACATTTGAACGGAAGATTCATGACCAATGAATGATGGGGGAGACAGATCTTTCCATGTTTGCACCCCCATCAGTCTAGTTTATGTGAATCTCAAAGTTTTTCTCAGCCACAAAAACAAAATACATGTGGTAATCAACATTAAAAATATTTGGGTATAATATTCTTTTAAGGGTGTCCAAAGACATGGAGGTTAGGTAGATTGGTAATTCTAAATTGTCCCTAGTGTGTGTGTGGGTGTGTGTGTGTGTGTGTGTGTGTGTGTGTGTGTGTGTGTGCGCGCATGCCCTCGGGTGTTGGCTGGGATTGGCTTCAGCAGACCCCCCGTGACCCTGTAGTTAGGATATAGCGGGTTAGATAATGGATGGATATTCTTTTAAAGTAAGATAGAGAGGACCATCCATTAAGACTTTTTTTGATGTTTTCCATCACATTACTGAAATTGTGGTTAAATTGAGTTTCCTTGTAGTATTAACTTCCTAACATTTAAAAGTCTTCTGATACAATCAATGAAAAGTTAACACATTCAAAAGGAAAAAAGATTGGTTTCATCCGTTTCATTATTTTACCTTTTTTTTTTTTATCCCAAAGTATGATGTAAGTTAGTTTGAGGATAAATTGCACTTGTTGCTCAGCTTGAAGTCATTAAAATAAACGTTCACAACTCATATTGAAACACCTGAACAACTGGCATCTGCTGCTTACAGAAAAGCAACAGCTGCAAATTTCGAATACAAAATACTAGGAGACAGACTAGCTGCACTTTAAGATGGATAAAGAAAGAATATCAGAATTGAAGGTCCTCCTAAAAACCGTGAAAGTCCAAAACCCACTGAAAATCATAGCTGAACTATTCTGAAAAATAATGGGAGAGGACTTCAAATCAAACATTGAAATATCAGCAGCTTTCCGCATACGTGGATTGAATGCATCAAAACCTAGAAGCCTCACTGCGCATTTCGACAAATTACAACCTAAATTAAATGTGATGTCACTTCTCAGTCTGAAACAAGAGTTATATTTGAAAATAACCACATTTGTATTTTCCATGATTTCTCACCTTCAACGGCTACTAAAAAGGCTGCAGTTTACAGGATTAAACAGCAGTTATGGATAGCCAAAATCAAATAAGGCATTTTATATCTTAATAAAAGGTGTCATTTTGCTTGACTTTTCTCTAAATAGAAAGTGGATATTCAAGGCAAATTCTATATTTTTAGTTCTCCAGAGGAAGCAGAAAAAGAGCTAAGAAAATTGATCCAGGCACTTTTTGAAATTACGCTTGTGAGTCAAATCATGTCCTGGCAAGGCAAAGTAGATCTTACCTGCTATTTGGTCCATTCACGATGAAACTTTTGCGGAAATGATACATTATATTTCCTGTTCGACCATTTTTACGTTTTAACTACAATTTTGTTTTCTCCTCCTACCCAAAGGGGACTGTTTATCATCATTCATTTGGTTTACATTACTAGAACTGTACTATCATATGTCATCTGCTTAGCCATGACTACAGTTTAACATCACTCATTGTGTTTACTCTTTCAGGACTGTATATTCTAGATTTATAGTATTTCGACTGTATTGTCAATAGATCTCTGTACTTTAACCCTTCTACACCGCTGCTGGGGGGCTGGTTTTGTTTTGGACATGCTCTGTCTCTAGGTATGAAGAGGACTGGTTCTTTGAGAAGTGTGGTCTAGCCTCATTTATGGAGGCAAAATGGTGGAGTGTTTAGGGGGCAAAAGAGTGCAACCTATTTAAAAGCTATCCTTTCAACCCTTACAACTGTGAAATGCTATCACAACAACAGGCTTCATAGAAATAACTCCAGGCAAAACTGAAAATTAAGGTTACAAGCTTTCTTTAACATGACGTCCCAAGTAAGTGATGGACCAGAGGCTTACTCAGGCTGTAAAAGTGACAACAGCGTTTGTGCAGAGCGTTGCTCGGGAAACGATATAGGCATTTCTTGCATAAGCGACAGGCCCAAGCTTTACCCAGGCAATGGTGAAGACACGTCTTAACTTAGCGTCATAATGGCATCTCATAAGAAACTTTTCTTAGCAGCCCAGGTGTGTCACGTTCTCAACAGCAATAAGAGCAGTGATGACAAAGTGAATCTGTCTTCATGCAGTGAAATTGAAACAGACAGTGCAATCAAAAGTGATTCTGATGAATCTGAACGTGACACTCATGTCAACTGCACATGGGCAGTGTGCTATTCTAAAGCTGATCAGTCTGGAAAGAAAAATTCACAAGGAATAAAGCTACTTTTGTCCCGACTGTAATGTTAGATTGTCCATTTCATCTGTGCTTCAGAATATAGATATACCACACCAATGACACATTGACAGTATATATGGTATTAGCATTATTTGTATTATTCATTATTATTTGCATCATTTTTAAATTGAAATATTAGATTTAATAAATCTGTAATTTTTCAACCAAAAAAATGCAATGCTTTTTACATATATTTTCAAGAAATAAATGTAACACCAAGGAGGTTCACCCAATGTGGATGATACACACTTCATCCAAAACATATTTGCATCCATTTCTAACTTGAATACTAATGGCCAGAGACTTTGTGTTTTAAATCCAGACCCAAATAGGTCTTCTGCCACAGGGGCAATGACATCAAACACTGCAATAACAATAACACAGTTTGTAATTGATCACAATTTATCAAGATCCTTGGAGATTTCTAAATATAAACTCAAGAGCATATTCCTTCTTCTCACCAGAACACCACTGTTACTCAAAAATTGACCATTGCTTTATAGATAATTTTATGCCCCCGGCTAAATCTTGCAAGTATGACGCTATTATCTCTGACCCAGCCCCTTTGATCATGTAACTCAAATCTTTATGCTCATCTGATACTCATCTCGCAACTGGTATCTTAACCCATTTTAATTAGCTGACGAGAACTGTACAGAGTTTAAATCCAGGCAAAACTGGGGTTTTTTTTGGAGACACAAATACATCTTAAGAGTTTTCTGTAGGAATACACTGAAGGCATTTTAAAGAGGACAAATTATTTCATATCTTTCCTACAAAAATAAAACGGAAAACAAGAAGGCATCAGATTAAATCAGTGAAATTACAAGTATAGGTAAAGAACACACCAGGTTCCAAAATGAGGCACTTTATATGACAAGACAAGCTTTGCATTCAGAATTCAACCTGTTGACACCAAAAGAAATGGAGAAACTCATTTTTAAATCGCAATAACATTAATTTGAACACAGAAAGAAGGCTAATAAGATTTATCTCAACAAATCCACAAGCAGGAAATTCGCAATCCGATACCAGTAACTACCAACACAGACTGAGACAAAATCATTGATCATAAAAATATAATGCACACATTTACATACTCCTATAAGTCCATATATTATACTCAGTTTAAAGAAGACACAATGTAATGCATTTTTCGATTTTTCACTTCTGAATAATGATAAGATACCCTCCAAAGTCCTAGCCAGAAGGATTGAGAAATTGCTTCCTTCTGTGATAGATAGATAGATTAGATAGATATATTTTATTAACCCCAAGGGGAAAATCACATACTCCAGCAGCAGCAGCATACTGATAAAGAACAATATTAAATTAAAGAGTGATAACAATGAAAGTATAACAGACAGACAATAATTTTGTATAATGTTAACATTTACCCAGGGTGGAATTGAAGAGTCGCACAGTGTGGGGGAGGAACGATCTCCTCAGTCTGTCAGTGGTGCAGGACAGCGATAGCAGTCTTTCACTGAAGATGCTTCTCTGTCTGGAGATGATACTGCGCAGTGGATGTAGTGGATTTTCCATTATTGACAGGAGCCTGCTCAGTGCCCGTCGCTCTGCCACGGATGTCAAAACTGTCAAGCTCCGTGTCTACAATAGAGCCTGCCTGCCTTCCTCACCAGTTTGTCCAGGCGTGAGGCATCCCTCTTCTTTATGCTGCCTCCCCAGCACACCACCTCGTAGAAGAGGGTGCACGCCACAACTGTCTGACAGAACATCTGCTGCATTTTACTGCAGATGTTGAAGGACGGCAGCCTTCTAAGGAAGTATAGTCGGCTCTGTCCTTTCTTGCACAGAGCATCAGTATTGGCAGTCCAGCCCAATTTATCATCCAGATGTACTCCCAGATATTTATAGGTCTGCACCCTCTGCACACAGTCACCTCTGATGATCATGGGGTCCATGAGGGGCCTGGGCTTCCTAAAATACACCACCAGCTCCTTGGTTTTGCTGTTGTTCAGTTGTAGGTGGTTTGAGTCTCACCATTTAACAAAGTCCTTGATTAGCTTCCTATACTCCTCCTCCTACCCACTCCTGATGCAGCCTACAATAGCAGTGCCATCTGCAAATTTTTGCATGTGGCAGGACTCCGTGTTGTACTTCAAGTCCGATGTATATAGGCTGAACAGGACCGGAGAAAGTACAGTCCCCTGCGGTGCTCCTGTGCTGCAGACCACAATGTCAGATCTGCAGTTCCCCAGACGCACATACTGAGGTCTGTCTTTAACACAGTCCACAATCCATGCTACCAGGTATGAATCTACTTCCATCTCTGTCAGCTTGTCCCTAAGGAGCAGAGGTTGGATGATGTTGAAGGCGCCAGAGAAGTCCAAAAACATAATTCTTACAGCACCACTGCCTCTGTCCAAGTGGGAGAGGGATTGGTGTAGCATACAGATGATGGCATCCTCCACTCCCACCTTCTCCTGGTATGCGAACTGCAGAGGGTCGAGGGGTGGCGGACCTGTGGCCTCAGGTGGTGAAGCAGCATCACATGTGACATCAGAGCGACAGGCCGGAAGTCGTATAGCTCATGAGGACGTGATACATTTGGGACTGGGGTGATGCAAGATGTTTTCCAAAGCCTCGGGACTCTCCCCTGTTTCAGGCTCAGGCTGAAGATGCGCTGTAGAGGACTCCCCAGCTCCAACGCACAGGCCTTCGGCAGTCGTGGTGATACTCCATCTGGACCCAATGCTTTGCTGGCACAAAGTCTCCTCAGCTCTCTGCTTAACTGGGCTGCTTTAATTGTGGGTGGGAATGTCTCTCCTATGCTGGTATCAGCAGATGGGTGGGTGGAGGGTGCAGTACTCCGAGGTGAGAGTGGGTTAGGGTGGTCAAACCCGTTGAAGAAGTTGCTCATCTGGTTTGCTCTCTCCACGTCTCTCTCAATGGTGGCACCCCGCTTCGAGCTGCAGCAAGTGATCTTCATCCTATCCCACACTTCCCTCATGCTGTTATTCTGCAACTTCTGCTTCAGCTTTATCCTGTACTGCTCCTTCGCCGCCCTGAACTGGACTCGGAGTTCCTTCTGCACGCGCTTGAGCTCATGCTGATCACCGCTTTAAAAGCACTTTTCTTCTGGTTCAAATGGCCCTTGATGTCACTGGTAACCCATGGCTTGTTGTTCGCATTGCAGCGTACTGTTCTTACTGGAGCTACAATGTCCATACAGAACCTGATGTAGTCAGTAGTGCAGTCAACAACTTCCTCAATGTTCTCACTATGTGACCCCTTCAGGATATCCCAGGCCGTAGTTCCAAAGCAGTTTCTCAGAGACTGCTCTGCCTCATGGGACCACTTCCTGAGTGAGCGTGTGGTTCTAGGTATCTCTCTCACTCTTGGTTTGTAGTGAGGCTAAAGCAGAACCAGGTTGTGATCTGCTTTCCCAAATGCAGGCAACAGGGTGGCACTGTATGCGTCTTTAACGTTTGCATTACAGTAGGTCGATAGTCCTATTTCCCCGGGTGTTACAATCCACATACTGGGAGAAGGCAGATAATATTTTGTCCAGTGTCACATGGTTAAAGTCTCCGGCTATTAGCAAAAGCGCCTCAGGGTGCTGTGTTTGTAACTAAGCAACAGCAGAATGGATTATGTCACCCGATATCTCCATGTCCGCCCGAGGAGGGATGTAAACAATAATAACAATGACGTCTCCAAACTCTCTGGGCAAGCAATAGGGATGCAAACTTATGGCCAACAGTTCGATCTTCCTGCAGCAAGTGGAGATTTTAATGTTTACATGTCCAGAGTTGCACCACTTTGTATTGACATACGGAGTGACTCCCACTCCTTTCTGCTTCCTGCAGGTACTTGCGTCTCTGTCCGCTGTAACTGTGCTAAACCCGGGTAGCTCCACGTTAGCCACATTTCACTAAAACACAGCAAACTGCATTCTCTGTAAGTCCTGACATTTTTCACCAGCGCAGCCAGTTCATCGATATTATTTGGTAGTGAGTTCACAATTCCCAGGGTCACAGAAGGCACAGAAGATTTGTAGAGCCACTTTCTTGCTAGACGCTTGGCTTTTATCACAAGACCAAACAGATTTCATTAAAGGCAGTCACTTGGCTTCCAATCTGTGAATGCTTGTTTAATGTAATATATTCACACACAAAGTCTAACACCCCAGAGATCCTATTACCGTTGGATGCAGAAGAAGCATTTGATTTGGTTGAATGGGACTCCCTATTCACTACACTGCACAAATTTGGTTTTGGTCAGAACATATGTGCATTAATCAAACTAATGTATACCAGTCCAAAAGCTTCAGTTCAAATTAAAAAGATTGTTTGAGACTACTTTAAACTACAACGTGGTAGAAGAGAAGGATGCCCCCTGTAATCACTACTATTTGCAATTGCCATTGAGAGTTCAATTTCAAAATGTTTCTGAGATAAAGGGGATTATGAAAGAAGGAATTAAACAGAAATTATCACTATATGCAGATGATATGGTACTATACATACCGGGTACACAAAATACTGTACCTGCAATCCAAACAGCACTAGCAGAATTTCAAAAGATATCTAAACTTGAAACTAATTTGAATAAAAGTAAGCTCTATCCTGTGAACTCTCTATTACACAATATAAAATTAGACACCTTCCCTTTTATTATCGCAGATCAGTTTACATACCTCGCAAGTAAACATATAGCTCTTTTTCAACAAAATTTTGCTGTCTGCATGGAAAAACTTAAACAAGACTTGCACAGATGGTCTACCATCCATCTCACTTTAGCAGAAAGAATTACAGTAACACTGTCAAGATGAATATCCTTACTAAGCTACTTTTTCTATTTCAAAGCACCCCCATATACATTAACAAATAATTAAAAAACAAAAATATATTCAATAATAACCTCATTTATTTGGAATTCAAAACATCCACATATCCAAGGGTGACCTCACGAAGACCTAAGGCAAAAGGTGGTATGGCACTACCTAGCTTTCAATTTTATTACTGGGTGGCAAATATACAAGCTATAAAAACCTGGACATTGACATAAATAGATGAACACACACAGGCTTGGTCTGCAATAGAAATAAAATCCGGTAGTACTTGTCTATACCCTTACTTTGTGTCCCAATAAATACAAGTTATCACCAATATACTAACAACCCAATTGTGCTTCATTCACTCAGAATAAGGAACCAATGTAAAAAGTACTTCAAGATAGGGAAGCTTTTATCTGTGGCACCTCTGCACAATAACCATCTTGCACAGTTTTAAATATTTGAAAAACGCATGGGATTAAATCACTTACGAGATTTATATATAGATATAGAATTTGCATCCTACGAACAATTACACTCCAAATGTAGCTTCCAATCAACACAATTTTTACACTATTCCCAAATTAGAAACTTTGTTAAACTAAATCTGCCCAATTTACCTCACCTCCCACCTACTTCTATTCCTGAAGTAATATTCATCAGTCTCAAGGACTCAGACAGAATTTCTATAATATATAAAACCATTTTCCAGTCTCTTCCTTTCAAAGATTCAAGAATACAGTGGGAAAAGGATCTCTTACTCAACATTTCAGAAAAGGAGTACAAGGCGGCCATGCACAAAATTCACTCTATTTCCATATGCACAAAGCATACAATTATTCAACTTAAAATCTTTTATCAAGCATATTTATCTTGTTTAAAATTGTCCAAAATGTTTCCACGGAAAGATCCAACCTGTGAACCTTGCAATCGAGCTCCAGCCTCACTGGGCCATATGTTTTGGGCGTGCACCAAATTAACATAGTTCTAGAAAAAAAATGTTTAAATGCCTTTCAGATAGCCTTGATGTCACAATCACTCCTAATCCATTAACAGCTGTGTTTGGTGTACTCCCAGATGGGATTAAAGTGGAGAAGTACAAACAAATTGTAATTGCCTTTACTTCACTATTTGCACAAAAACTCATCTTTCTCAACTGGAAGAATCCTAGCCCACATCTTTTAAGTCAGTATATGACATCAGTTATCCACCATATAAAAATTTAAAAAACCTAATTCTTACTTATAGGATCTGTTCAAAATGTTTTTAAAATTTGGCAGGATTATATCAACAACAACAACAACATTTATTTATATAGCACATTTTCATACAAACAGTAGCTCAAAGTGCTTTACATATTAAAGAATAGAAAAATGAAAGAAACAATTATAAAACAAAATAAATCAACATTAACATCGAATAAGAGTAAGGTTCAATTGCCAGGGGGGACAGAAAAAACAAAAAAACTACAGACAGCTGGAGAAAAAATAAAATCTGTAGGGATTCCAGACCATGAGACGGCCCAGTCCCCTCTGGGCATTCTACCTAACATAAATAAATATTATTAATATTTTAAAATAAGCATTTACATTGGGGTAAAAAGATTCCCTCCTCTGTCTCTTTTTTTTTTAATTAATTTTATTGCAATCCATACAAAGCAATCAAGCTTTTACAAAAAGAAAAACTAAGTTAAGAATAGATCGATCCCCACCCCTGAGAGAGAGAGCAAGCCAAACGGCGTGAAATTTAAGGCTTGTAAACATACCTAAATTAATAAATTCTCTGTGCTTTATTAGCTTATTTTAAAATATTACTGATTAGATCCTGCCATGTTTTGAAAAGAGTCTGTACTGATCCTCTAACTGAGTATTTGATTTTTTCCAATTTCAAATAGTATAACACATCAGTTTCCCACTGGCTTAAAAGAGGAGAGTTTGGGTTCTTCCAGTTTATCAGAATAAGTCTGCGTGCCAAAAGTGTAGTGAATGCAAACAAAATTTGTCTTTCTCCACTTTAAGTCCCTCTGAAAGAACCCCAAATACAGCTGTTAATGGATTAGTAGGTATTGTGAGTCCAAGGCTATCTGAAAGGTAATTAAACATTTTTATCCAGAATAATGTTAATTTGGTGCAGGCCCAGAAGATGTGACCCAGTGAGGCTGGGACTTGGTTGCAACGTTCGCAGGTTGGATCATGCCCTGGAAACATTTTGGAGAGTTTTAGTCAAGACAGATGTGCTCGATATATAATTTTAAGTTGTATAATTGTATGCTTTGCGCATATGAAGCTCGAGTGAATTCTCTGCATTGCTACTTTTCACTCCTTTTCTGATATATTAATTGAGAGGTTTTTTTCCCAGTGTCCTCTTGGATCTTTGAAAGGGAGGGATTGTAAAATGATGTTATATATTGTAGAGATGGAGTCTAAGTGCTTGAGATTGAGCAATATTGTTTCCAGCATGGATGAGGGTGCACCCTCCTCTCTCTTCTACTCGTAAAGTTTTATTGGCCTTCCTCTCTTTCTCATGAGTAGGGGTTGAATTGAACTTAGTTGTCAAGTTTGACTTGCCTGTATGAAATGTTATCTGCTTTTAATAAATTAAAAAAAAATTATTTATTTTTAATCTGGCAATCATATATAATTATCCTATTAAATAAAATACTAATGGTATAGATGTAAGGTTCCCAATGGGGGCAGTACTGCCCACCGGTGTGTGCTTAAGAAATCTAAGGGTGCATTTCTGGTCCAAGACATATTAAGGGGCGTTGAGGACCAGCCACCGACCCCTTGGGCAATACTCACAAGAACATGCTGAAAAGTTTGATTAATACTAAAAATCATCAAACGCATGTTTCAACCAATAATTCTAAATGTCCATTAAGAAAGACCCACTCGTAATAAATAGTAGGTATTGGTACAATATAATTACAAGTTTGCAATTCTAACATAATAAACACAGAGACGTACTTCAGCAAAGCCAGAATGCTTAACAAACAATGAATCACTTGAACAATCACATTAGTTAGATAATGCCAATAAGCAAGGTAATTTCAGTGAGCAAAAATTCAAACTTGAATGTAATCAATATATAGGTTTATTCACAGACAAATCAGGCATTAAATCCTAGTAGTCAAAGGTAGCAGAAAACATACAACTTGAATGATTAAAATCAATGTGAATGTAATTGAGCTTGGCTGCAGTATAACCAGGGCAGAGATTTCTGTCATCTATATTACTAAGCGAAGGTTGGATATATGTACGGATGCCAGAGGTCAGAAGCAAGCCGTCACCATCAGGGAACTAGGTGGCGCCAATAGTGCATGCGCACAGAGCCTCAGAACCCCAGAGTCAAAACCAGCGGCTCCCCAGAGTCAGTAGGTGGCGCCCAAAAAACACAACACAACGTGTAGGGAGTTACCTAACTGAGCCTGCATTTGAACATGGACAACTTTATGTTGCCTTTTCAAGAGTCCGCCGTTCGTGTGACATTAAAGTGAAGGTTTTAACTACTCCATACCAGGTAGAGCTGATTCAAGGACAGCAAACTATCTTTACCAAAAATGTTTTTTATAAGGAAATTTTTGATTAACTATGTTGAATTTATCATTTTATGAATTTTTTGTTTCCAATTTACTGTATTTTTAACTTTTGTATTCCGATATTTTTTTTTACTTATAAGTGCAGCAACTCAAAGATATTTTGGACTTAAATGATAACACAATTAAATATCAATTTTAGTTTTAATAAATTGGTTAATTTCAGTACAAATATATTTATTTAATTAAATGAAAACTTTCCCAGGACGCTCCCACCCCCCATGATTTGTCATCCCTCCAAAGATCGAATGGAACAGAAAGTGATTGCCATTCTTGGATTTCCGATTCTTTACAGAATCGGGGGTTTACTGGTATATACATATACAGTAATCCCTCCTCGATCGCGGGGGTTGCGTTCCAGACCCCCCCGCGATAGGTGAAAATCCGCGAAGTGGAAACCATATGTTTGTATGGTTATTTTTATATATTTTAAGCCCTTATAAACTCTCCCACCCTGTTAACATTATTAGAACCCTCTAGACATGAAATAACACCCTTTAGTCAAATGTTTAAACTGTGCTCCATTACAAGACAGAGATGACAGTTCTTTCTCACAATTAAAAGAAAGCAAACATATCTTATCTTCAAAGGAGCGCCGTCATAAAGGAGCGCAGTCAGGAGCAGAGAATGTCAGAGAGAGCGCTTGCTAAGAAAAGCAAACAATCAAAAATCAATACGTACTTTTAAGTATACAGAAGCACCGCGATAAAGCGGCATTTTGTAGAGGAGCGTCCGTGTCCTCTGTGCAAACAGCCCTTCTGCTCACACCCCCTCCGTCAGGCAGAGAGAGTGAGAATGATAGAGAGAAGTAAACAAGAACCGCGCGGGAAGCATATCTTATAGCATTGAGGAGTTTTAGTTAATATGTAATACATGCTCTGATTGGGTAGCTTCTAAGCCAACCACCAATAGCATCCCTTGTATGAAATCAACTGGGCAATCAAACTGAGGAAGCATGTAACCTAAATTAAAGACCCATTGTCCATGAAGCGAACAAGCGAAAAATCTGTGATATATATTTAGATGTGCTTACATTTAAAATCCGCGATAGAGTGAAGCAGCGAAAGTCGAAGCGCGATATAGCGAGGGATTACTGTACAGTATATATTGACCCTGCTATTGTATGTGTTGCTTGTATTCACCCTGCGATGTGCTGGCGCCTCGTTCAGGATTTCCTCTTGCCTTGCACACAATGCTTGCTGGGATGGGCGCAATCCTGAATGGATGGCATATTTAAACATGCATAACTAGTTTTAATTTCACAAAGACGTTTATCGTGTGGTGATTGGTTATGTGGAAAAAGAAAAAGGAAGGATAGAAACAGGGGGTTTGGTACGTCAGATAGAGACAGCATGCATGCAATAAAGAAAGCCCACTCAGAAGAATATCCATTAATTTTCATGTTCATGTCTCCGACCACCAGATCACAAACCCAACAATTACACAATATTTAAGTTAAACCTGTGCAATACCCATTCATACATCCAATTTTCTGAAGCCTCGTCACACCTGTCATAAAGTTCTCTACACTGAACGTACACCTGGGGACCTCTTACTGTGAGGGAGCAGAACTACCACCTCACTACCATGCATGTTTAATACTCGCTTTAATACATTTCATCATGAAAATGATATCAAGTATTTATCTTAGCATTCAAAATTTTCACAGAGCAGGAGTATCATGAAGTGAATGTATTCTGTGCGGCAATCCCTGCCTGCGCCTCCTCTTAGTGCAGAGGAAGTCAGTTTAAGAAGCACGTAGCGATTAAAAACTGGGTCAGGGAACACCTAACACAAAGTAAATAATATGCTACATTTGCTTATGATGGGGTTTGAGAAAATCTAGTAAATTAAACATTGATTTTAGGATGAAGTTCAGTTTAGGACATTCTACTTTAATGACAAAATAAACTATGAGAATAAAATGGAAATGTCGACTTTAATCTAGACATAAACGGACAGAAGGAAATGTCAACTTTAATCTCGACATAAGTATCAAGATTAAAGTGGAAATGTCGAGAATAAAGTCAACATGTCGACTTTATTCTCGACATATAGTTTTGTTTTCTTCACTGTGGCCCTAATACGCTTCTGTAGGGCTATACCAAAAATAGCATTATAAATGCAAATTGCACTTTTATTATTTACTAGCAAAATACCCGCGCTTCGCAGCGGCGAAGTACTGCCTTAAAATTATTATTAAGAAGAAAATTAAACCTTTTAAAACTGAGGGAAACTATACCAATAATTATTTGTTAAGGATCTCTTTGTATACCACATTGCGAGTTCGGCCCTCCGGTTGTAATATGACCAAGCAGTGCCCTGAGCTTGCTCTTGAGCATGCAACGTACAGTTGGCCATGTGAACAGTAATCTTGTTTCAAATCTCAAATCTGCTGTCATAATCAGTTTGAGTTTCATGGTTTGTTTCAATTACGACAGTATTTGTAGGACTAGTGTTGAAGAGACATTTGGCATCTGTCAAGCGTTGTAAGTATACAACCTGTTTAATCGATAACTTTACATCCAGCTTTTGAGAGTTTAAACATTCAAAAAAATTAAAGTGTCCACTACTGAAATCGTCACCTGTCAATCTAAGATGTTTAAAACACATTGGCGGTTGTCAAAAGGTGTAAAATATTTGGCCATTTCAGTACACTTGAAAGCGACAACCGAACAATTCATCGGCAGCCATCAACTCACATGCAGATGCATAGGTAAAGGGCTTAAGCATTTCTCTCTTTTAGTGCTCCTGTGTAGAATAATTATCTCCTGCACTGTCATCAGTCCACACCATGAACCTGTCCCAGTCATTCAATACATAAGACACAAAGTTCCTCAAGAGTGACCCTAATATGGCCGTGCAACATGTAACAAAGAGAATGGAAAAGGTAGATGCCATCTCCGGGCATGGAAACCACTCGGTAAGTGACAGTTCTTTGATCGATGGTGATCACCTCGATAGACATGTTAATGGGGGTACGGTTAGAATGATAAAGGAAATGGGTACCTGAACAATGTAAAGTAAGTCTAAAATACCTACACAATAACTATAATCGTAATAAATGAACAATAAAACAGCGGAGAGGCTGTAGGCTGTAGTTATCAGCAGAGAGACGTGAATCCTGTGGTGAAGCAAGGAAGGGAATGTAGAGACTGCAGCAACGGACGGCCTTATATACGCAGGCAGCCAACAACGAGGGAGGCGTTGGGATGGGGGACTCAACGCCGCCTCACACGGTGACCGAGCTGCAGGCTATGGACGTACAGTCAACCCTCGTTTATCGCGGTTAATCCGTTCCAGACTGTGCCGCGATAAATGAATTTCCGCGAAGTAGGATTCTTTATTTATAAATCGCATATTTGCGCAGTTAGAGCATAGAAAACCTGTTTACGACCTTCTAAATACAGTAATCCCTCCTCGATAGCGGGGGTTACATTCCAGACCCCCCCGCGATAGGTGAAAATCCGCAAAGTAGAAACCATATGTTTGTATGGTTATTTTTATATATTTTAAGCCCTTATAAACTCTCCCACATTATTGTTAACATTATTACAGCCCTCTAGACATGAAATAACACCCTTTAGTCTTCTTTTTCACAATTAAAAGAATGCAAACATATCTTATCTTCAAAGGAGCACTGTGAAGAGCAGATAATGTCAGAGAGAGCTCGCTAAGAAAAGCAAACAATCAAAAAATCAATACGTGCTTTTAAGTATACAGACACACCGCGATAAAGCGGCATTTTGTAGAGGAGCGTCCTATCTTCTAGGCAAAGAGCCACTGTGTAAACAGCCCCCTCTGCTCACACCCCCTCCGTCAGGCAGAGAGAGAGAGAGAAGCAAACAAAACAAGCGCCACGCGGGAAGCATATCTTATAGCATTGAGGAGTTTTAGTTAATATGTAATACATGCTCTGATTATCCGCCAATAGCGTCCCTTGTATGAAATCAACTGGGCAATCAAACTGAGGAAGCATGTAACCTAAATTAAAAGACACATTGTCCACAGAAAGTGGCGAACCAGCGAAAAATCTGTGATATATATTTAGATGTGCTTACATTTAAAATCCGCGATAGAGTGAAGCCGCGAAAGTCGAAGCGCGATATAGCGAGGGATTACTGTATATATGTACGTTGGGAACCCGCATACCAAATTTCTTGAAGATGGGCCCATAAGTAACAAAGACCGCTGAAAAGTTCAATATGGCAGCCGACAGTGGCTTCATACCACCGAAATAAGTACCAAATATCAGCCTTCTACCTACACGGAAAGTTGGAGAATTAGTGACGGTGGAAAGTTCAATATGGCGGCTGACAGTGGCGTCATACCACCGAAATAAGTACGTACATTGATTTCGGTCAGCGCAGGGAAGCCGCCTACCAAATTTCGTGAAGATGTGGCCATGAATAAGAAAGTTCAACATGGTGGACGTTGTTGACCGTTATGCGTAGAATTGCGAAATGAAACCTGCTTAACTTTTGTAAGTAAGCTGTAAGGAATGAGCCTGCCAAATTTCAGCCTTCTACCTACACGGGAAGTTGGAGAATTTTATTCAAGTGCACTTTTTCCATCGCCTTTTCCTGTAAGAAGCAATGTACACACTTCTCTCTATGCTGTGGTTTCTATTACACACTTGAAAGAAAGAGACAATACATGTGAAAATATAATCGCACTAATGCAATATTATTTGAAAACGAACAGCGTCAGATCGGGTATGAATGCAGGAACTGGAAATTCTCTGATGCGGGACCTTCAGCCAGGGAAGAAAGTACAGTGTCAGGTGCTCATTCAGTGTAATAGAAACCATAGCACAGAGAGGTGTGTACACGGCAACAAGTAACGTGTCGTAAATGTAGGAAGGACGGTCCTTGGGTGTGTGGGAACTGTTAATATTTGAATGTGATGATTTTATATAGCACGGAATGAAAATCTGCACTTTTTAGCACTGCACCATGCAAGCTGTCGTATCAATCGCCGACTGTAACTTGCTTTCTTTTTCTTGGTTATACAGGTAGTTTTGAATAAAAGTGCACTTGTTTTGTTTGCGAAATGAAGTGTCTGCGTGCACTTTTCGTGGCATTACACGTGTATTTTTGAGCATGCCCGTTTGAGCAGTATAAAAAGTATTGAAAAGTATAACAAAACAACGGGCAGATGGGGAGTGTCTGATGATTGCATATAGCGCCGAACTTACTGCTCTTTACTATTCTCTCCTCTGCATACCTCGGAGTACAAAAGAAACAGAATACAGGCGCTATAGCTCTGCGTTGTACCACGATGCATACTAACGCCCCGGTTCTGACACACAGACACTGGCGAAGCTGCCTTCTTCGTATCTCACCGTCACTTGATTTTCTTTTTATTCAGTTTTATTGGGTGTTCCTGCCAGTCCCCGCATGTTGCTGTATGCTGGATATTTTCACATGTATTGTCTCTTTCTTTCAGGTGTGTAATAGAAACCACAGCATAGAGAGAAGTGTGTACATTGCTTCTTACAGGAAAAGGCGATGGAAAAAGTGCACTTGAATAAAAGTGCACTTTTGTTATACTTTTACACCAATATATGTTCCTGTGTTTGAGCGACACGGGCAGATGGGGAGTGTCTGATGATTGCATATAGCGCCGAAGTTACTGGTCTTTACCATTCTTTCCTCTGCATGTCCTGGAGTACAAAAGAAATAGCATACAGCAACATGCGGGGACTGGCAGGAACACTCAATAAAACTGAATAAAAAGAAAAGCAAGTGACGGTGAGATACGAAGAAGGCAGCTTTGCCAGCGTTTGTGTGTCAGAACCTTTGGGGTAGGGGTTTGGCGTTAGTATGCATCGTGGTACACTGCAGAGCTATAGCGCGTCTTTAGTGAAAACAGCCGTGTCAGATGGGGTTGTATGGATTGATTCTGAACGCGACTGAGAGAATGAAAAGTGAATTAAAAAAAAAGCTAACCTTTACGAGGATCATAAATTGCACCGGCTGTTACAGACTGAAATCAAATGTATACTTTTATTCTAAAACAGTAAGACTAAGAGCAGTTTACTTCTCAAAACGGAGGGGCGCAGGATCGAACTCGTAACCTCCTGATTCCCAAGCGGGTGCTGAGTCTATTGAACCACAGAGGCAGTTACAATAAACTGGTGTCAATGTCGTATGTTAAAGGCGGCTTTTTGTTTCTGCAGTTATATTTTTGAATAACAGCGCAATTGTGTTATTCTTGTGAAAATGTTTCTTTGCTATTTGGACTTCAGCCTTCATACATTATATAGTTTATGCCTACATTTTGTCATCTACTACTAGAATATAAAAAACGTTTCTGTTTTAACAATGTGTTGACACATATTACTGTAGAAACGGAACAGACATGAAATGCGTGTGTTCCAAACAACAATCTATTATTTCCACTCTAAAACTACACTTCACTCCCAGATACTCAATCAAGGCATGAGCTGAGAGAAGTTTGTGCACGTTCTAAATTGGTGGGGGGATGGAATAGCCGGCTGCTCCTAGCTTCTCTTTATCAGCACATTTAGAAGACAAAGGGCGCTGGCGGAGAGGTGTGAAGGGATTTAAGAAGCAGTTTAAGGTGGGACGGAATTACGAGTTTTTTCGTAGGCTCTGGTAATTCTAGTGTTAATGATGGTTCAGTTGGTAAAGATGTCATCACCAAGTTACACTGGTTTTATTTTTATTTGGTGAATACTATGTAATGCACCTGGGCTTGAAGTCTTGAAGTAAAAGTATTTTTACTGGAAGTTGCACTATTATTTATTTTATTGTTATTATTTATTAGTTTAAATATTATGCAGTTCAACGATGGTAAAGTTATTTAAAAAGTCACTTTAACATGTCAGTAGACAGAGATTGTAAACATTAACAGAAAGTGTAGTTGGTTTACAAAAAATATTCACTATTTATTCCTTTTCTAAGACATGTTCAGTGTAATACAACTTCTGACAAGCACCGCTGAATATTTTATTAAGTCTAAATGCCTCTTTGGATGGTTGAAAATATGTTGTTAAAATTTTAACTTGTTGTTTGCAAAATTTGTTCAATAAAAAGGTTCTATTCATTAGTGCCACCCCCTTGAAAACTATTACTTTATGACGCCATGCAAACTTGTATTAATACTTGTGTGCACATTAAAATGTTTTTTTGTACAATGCTCATGACAGTGGAATAGGTTATTCTTAGCCAACCTTCTGAAGTGGAAAATGTGGTTAACATCCACTCATGCATGGGGAAAAATATACCGTAGTATACGGCATATCATTTTGGAAAATACCTTGATATAGAATTTTGGTCATACAACCCAGCACTAAAATATATAAATATAAATATATAAAAAACGTCTATGCTTGGAAGTGTGTGTGTGTGTGTGTGTGTGTGTGTGTGTCTGTCCAGTCCAGAAGTGAGAGGTGGAGTCAGGTTAAGGGCTCCACCTCCGAGGACACAGAAAACTCACTTAGCAGCTAATGACAAGCGAGGTCAGCACATCAGCAAAACAAAACCTCAGAAGAAACACAAAGTCGCTTAGCCGCTAACATTGGCAAAACGGTATCCCTTTTACTTTTCCTCCCGCCGCTAATGCACAAGCGATGCAAGTATGTCGGCAAAACGAATCCTCCTAGGACAGAGATGCCCAGAGTAGTTCCTTTCAATTACCTGACATTTGTACATTTCAGTTTTGTTTCTGAAGAATTCAATAGTTTCTAATACTCTGGGCTTTTTACAGCACAGGCTTACACAGCTAGTGTATTATATATCTCTATTATAATAAAAAAAAATCCTGGGGCGAGACGTAAGTTTTTCAAAAAGATACTTTCACACCCCATGAAACAAGACTTTGTGCCAAGAGAATTAACCACTCCTGGGGCTGGAAACAAAAGACAGAGTAGATGACAAAGTAGAACATTGCAAAGAATTAAAAAACGCTGGGGCAATACACATGCACAGCAGGTTTGAGATAATGAAAGTACTAAAAATCGAAAATCTGAAAAAAATAATAGTAAAGATCGCATTAGCACAAACAAATGGAAATTACTTGGTAAAATAATGGAACAGTGAAAAGAGATGGAATATATTGTTCTGATTTAAACTTTAAGTTGGAAACTTGCAGATTGTTTAATTTGTGTTTCCATCATGGAAAAGTAGTGTTTCTTCCCAAAGAAGAGGCGTATAAAAACAGCAACAACCCACAATCCCCTTCTGAATTTGAAACACTAATGGTCTTATGGAAATTAACACATGGCCTATCTATGAAAATTACATAAAAGTTCTTTATAGACTGATATAAGTATGCTCTTCTTTAAAACTGCATCCTGAAATGAGGACTGGCCATTGATTACATGTAGACTCTTAAAAACCTTCACCAGTCACCAAATCTTTAGCAACCTAAAGAACAGCACCAACTGTTAAATGCAACTAATGCTGCTTCAAATGTTAGGAAACTAAGAGTTAATATCAGCTGACCATAGTTTAGCAAGATTTGTGGATGATTTAACACACATTAACAAAAATACCTACTGTAGTTCAGCTGAATTTAAAAATAAAACACAAAGCAGACTGGATACATTTCAATAATGTGATATCACAGTGTCACTAATTTAATACCATCACAGACTTTAAAAATGCCTGCAACTTTTTTGAATTAATACATTTGCATAGAAAAAAAAGATTAACACTACAGTAGATCCCCGCGAAGTCGCTGTTCAGAGTTTGTGGCCTTAGTCGAATTTTCCTTAGAACCTAACTAATAATTGTTAGCGGAAACCGCAAATATCTTCCACAATTTTTTATGGCTTTTTTCATGGCAATACTGTAGTGTAGAGAGAACAGGAAGCAACAGTAGAGGAAAACGTGGCTTGGGATAGTGAAAATAGCCAATCCGAGAGCGTTGTACTCTACTAGACTTTGAAACTGCAACTCCCAACTGTCCCTGCAGTGGCTCTGATTGGTCTTCTGCTGAGGGTGCAGGGGCTATTGGGGTTAATGGATGTCAGCATGGCTTTAAAAAAGGGGGCCGGTGACCAAAAAAAAAAAATGTTTTTGTAATTTGTGTTTCAAGTTCCTGTCTGTCTGCCATCTGTTGGGATACCTGAACTTATTCGTTTTGTCCTGGATCGTTGGTTGAGGTCTGGATTGGCTGCCATCTGCCTGTGTACATGAGGACTGCAAGTAGATTCATGTCCTTCCTGCGAAGAAAGGAGCGCTCCTGAACCAGTCTTCACCATTTCAGAAATTACCAGTAGGACTATCTTTATATTCCCATTCAACATGCGGATCTCTGGACTATCCATTTTCATCATTTCATTTCATCTGTTACAGTTTTTCATGGACTTTATTGTGTGTGTTTTGTTTCTGCTTTGTTGTATTTCATGTATAATCGATGTAAGGGGACCATGGGTGTTATTGTTGTTTTAATTTATTTTCATTACATTCTTTATTTGCAGTTTGATTACCAGTTTGCTTTGTTTTTGTCTGTTTGTGAGTGCATGCGGGTCGGGTCAAGGCCGGGTATGTCCCTGGAATCTCCACCATAAAAATAAACACATCGCTATCTTCTCAACAGTATGAATCTTAGCGGCACCGGACCGCTACAGCGTTATTCATTTCTCCTTGCTGCTGATTAACTGATGTCCTGTGACGCATCTCTAGCTGAGTGTTGTCATGCTTTCCAGTTTGTTCTCCTTAACTCTTAAACCGCAGCAACTGGCTAGTCGTTTCCCACTGCCATTTGCCAGCACGCAGGAGCCGAGTATACTCGGTAACGTTCATTCATTGAACGCCGCAACTGGCTATAGTCGGTTTCCAGTGCAATTTACAAGCACACTGGTGCTGATCAGTTAGTGCCGTACATTCGTTGACCACTGCCGCAGCACTGCAGTCTCACTGTCTCTGGGATTCAGCCGCTGCACTAGACTAGCCTGCAAGCATCAGCGTTTACGTCTGTGTGCTTGCATGCAGCCGCGCAGCTGACTTAGTGATTTACTGAATTTCATCAATGGTGTCAGTTGTACCTTGCACATATTGTTCCAGTAGTTTTTTTTTTTTTTAATAGTTTTTACAGTTCATTGGCAGTGTGTAAAATGATCTGTATTGCAGTAATTGTGATGCTCTTTACATGAAAAAATGTGTTCCATTAAAATATCACTTTTTCTTTGTGAATTGTGCCATTTACTCAAAAATGTATCTGGCGTCCAGGGATGCATTAACCCCCAAGTATGTGGCAGTTTAAGGATTAAAGCCCCAAGATGCCGCCGAAACACCCTACACCTTCTAAGGCTTCTGGAAATGAAAATGCGCTTGCATGAATTACAGTACAAATAGTGGTAACATCGCTATTTTACATTCTAGTACTGCGGGAGACATAGCAGTACAGTACTGTACAGTATACGAGTTTAAACTTACGTTCTTTTTTTAGGTAATGTACTAAGCAGAGTTTGAAATGAAATTAAAGTGTTTTGGGGGCATATTTAGGGTTTAAACTATAAAAATAGGCATTTTTTTTAACCACATACACAATTTGTGGTTTTTCACAATTCGCAGGTGCTCTATGAACGTAATCCCCGCGAATTTCGGGGGTGTACTGTACAGCTACATATGGTTTTATAGTGAATAGTACATAAAATATGGAAATCTTATGGCCTATATCAACCAGCATCTGCTCTTCTGTCTCTAGTTAGTCAAGTCTCCCTCTAGCACAGTAGCTCACATTAGTGAAAATAGAATGCAAGTCTCCAATAACGATAATCAGCTATGCATGGCTCAATAACTGTCCATCAATTTACATACTATTGAAAGCCTACTGTACATTTATTTACAAGCTGTGGCAGAATCACCAACACTCCAAGTACCAGGCAGTTTCTATTAGGGCAAAATCAAAGTCTTCTTTAATTGCCATTGAAAACAACACTTCCATGCACCATAAAGTTAAAATGTGTGAAACAAAAAAGGAAAAACTGACAAACTCACTTTTCTCAGCCCGATTCTCAAACGCACCAATATTTTGACGTGTTGCAAATCGTACTTCCACTTTTGTGCCGTTGACCTTATGCCGAGGCAGAACTTCCATTAGTCTATGGAGTGAGTTTTGTGAGGCCACCACAACCTCTGCATAGCTGTATTTCCAGGGGAAAAAATAAAATGAAATAAGTTCAAAGGAGGTATGGACAGAATTTGCTTTAGTAATTTCTGAGGTCAACCTATGGGCAAAGAAAGAAAAAAAAACAATAAAAATGTCTAAATATGCACATCTCTATTCCTCAAAAACAAACTTAAAATTCTTAAAAGTTACAAAATAATTTAAAATTCTAATTAACTTAATTTTAGAGGTATGTTTCTGTTCTCATAGTTATAGAAAAAAAAATGTTAAAAAAAAAAAGAGAGAATCTTCTAATTAAGCAATGCCTCACCCTTTTGACTGTCCATTGGCTCGATTCTCTGCAATTCTGACCTCTAGAATGTCTCTGACACCAACATTTTTCGCAGCCTTAATGAGGTCCAAATCTGTGGTCCACTAAACCCATTAGGAAAAACAAGATGAAAGTCACCACACATTATAAATTTAAATAAACACAGGAATTCCACAGAGAAAATGTGAGTCTTGAGTGTCCACAGTTACACGCTCAGAACACAAATATTTTAATATTAAATATTAAGTATCAAAAGGTGTTGGAATGCAAAGCTTTTGTGATGTTCACCTTGACATATGTCTTTTCTGTCCTAACATTTAAGCTATATCAAAAAGCAAAAATGCTTTTTGATAGAAAAAATAAACAGTGTGTTAAGATATTATATTCGTTATCATCACATTTTTTTTTACATCATTAGATTTTGTGGTATGTTTTTAATATATAACATTTTAGAAAAAACCTTGTGACATTTATGATGAGGCAATTTGTAATTCTATTGCTTGATAGCTATACCAGAACTTTAGTTAGACCTTTTATCATTTACCTTTTTAATGACTGGAGACTTAAACAGTTATGGTAATCAACTTTTTCTGGCACCATTTAAAACACACCATGACATATTACAAATATTATACGCAATATACATTTTTGCACACACACATAAATGGATTACATCTGATTGCATATCTCTGCAAAGTGATCTAAACTAATACAAATATAAACAGACAAAATTTGCCTTTAATATGACACACCTAAATCATTATTGGTGTAGCCAATTGGTTTTAGAAGTCACATAATCAGTTAAGTGGAGATCACCTGTCTTTGGTCTAGGGGTTTCAATTGCTTTGGAAAGTTCAACTTACAGTATAGTGAGTCATGGTTCAGCCTATGCAATGAAGACAAAAGAAAACTTTGTGTTACTTCATGAAAAGGTGATTTAAAAGTACTGGTTTGGGGATTAATATAAGAAAATAAATGTCCATTTTATTAAAATAAATACATAAATAATGAAAAGAGTACAGCACAGCTATATATATACACCCAGAGCAGGCTGTCCAAAAAAACAGAGTGACCATACAAGGAGAGATCTAGTGAGGGAGGCCACCAAGATAACTATGATTAATTCTAAAAGAGTTAAAAGCTACAGTGACTAGGACTGGACATCAACTGTTCCTCAGTTTCTTTAACCAGTCTCAGCTTTATAGAAGAGTGGCAGAGAAAAATCACAATTTAAAACACACTTAACATCTTGGCTAGAGTTTGACAGAAGGCACATTACAGACTGTACGCTGGAGGAACAACATTCTAAGGTTTGAATAGACCAAAACTGATATTTTTGCCCATAAGAATAAACACCTAGTTTAAACAATGCCCATTACCAAAAATGCATGATGCCCAGCAATTTTTTAACTATTATGACAATTTTAGGAACTAATATTTAAGTAAGATTTCTTCTTCTTCTTTCGGCTGCTCCCATTAGGGACCGCCACAGCGGATCATCTTCCATATCTTTCTGTCCTCTGCATCTTGTTCTGTTACAGACTTCCTCTTTTCCTCTTCCCTGGCAGCTTTATCCTTAGCATCCTTCTCCCAATAAACCCAGCATCTCTCCTCTGCACATGTCCAAACCAATGCAATGTCGCGTCTCTGACTTTGTTTCCCAACCATCCAACTTGAACTGACCCTCTAATGTACTCATTTCTAATCCTGTTCATCCTCATCACGCCCAATGTAAATCTTAGAATCTTTAACTCTGCCACCTCCAGCTCTGTCTCCTGCTTTCTGGTCAGTGCCACCGTCTCCAACCCATATAACATAGCTGGTCTCACTACCGTCTTGTAGACCTTCCCTTTCACTCTTGCTGATACCCGTCTGTCACAAATTACTCCTGAAATTGTTCTCCACCCATTCCACCCTGCCTGCACTCCCTTTTTCACCTCTCTTCCACAATCCCCATTACTCTGTACTGTTGATTCCAAGTATTTAAACTCATCCACCTTCGCCAACCCTACTCCCTGCATCCTCAACATTCCACTGACCTCTCTCTCATTTACAAACATGTATTCGGTCTTGTTCCTACTGACCTTCATTCCTCTCCTCTCTACAGCATATCTCTACCTCTCCAGGGTCTCCTCAACCTGCTTCCTACTATCACTACAGATCATAATGTCATCAGCAAACATCATAGAACACGGGGTCTACCTGTCTAATCTCAACTGTCAACCTGTCCATCACCATTGCAAATAAGAAAGGGCTCAGAGCCGATCCCTGATGTAATCCCACCTCCAACTTGAATGCATCTGTCACTCCGTCACTTCTCTGCCACTCCTGACTTCCTCATACAATACCACAGCTCCTCTCGAGGCACCCTGTCATATGCTTTCTCAAGGTCCACAAAGACGCGATGCAATTCCATTTGGCCTTCTCTAAACTTCTCCATCAACATCCTTAGAGGAAACATTGCATCTGTGGTGCTCTCTCATAGCATAAAACCATATTACTGCTCACTAATCATCACCTCACTTCTTAACCTAGATTCCACTACTCTTTCCCATAACTTCATGCTGTGGCTTATCGATTTTATTCCCCTGTAGTTACTGCAGTCCTGCACATCCCCCTTATTCTTAAATATTGGCACCAGTACACTTCTTCTCTACTCCTCAGGCATCTTCTCACTTTCCAAGATTCCATTAAACAATCTTGTCAAAAACACCACGGCCATCTGTCCTAAACATCTCCATGCTTCCATAGGTATGTCATCTGGACCAACGGCCTTTCCGTTTTTCATCATCTTCATAGCTGCCCTTACTTCCTCCTTGCTAATCCGTTGCACTTCCTGATTCACTATCTCCACATCATTCAACCTCTTCTCTCTCTCGTTCTCTTCATTCATCAGCCTCTCAAAGTACTCTTTCCATCTGCTCAACATACTCTCCTCTCTTGTGAGTACGTTTCCATTTTTATCCTTTATCACCCTAACCTGCTCCACATCTTTCCCAGCTCGGTCCCTCTGTCTAGCCAATCAGTACAGGTCCTTTTCTCCCTCCTTTGTGTCCAACCTGTCATATGACTCATTATACCCTTTTTTTTAGCCTTCGTCACCTCTCTCTTCAACTTGTGCCTCATCACCTTGTACTCACGTCTACTTTCTGCATCTCTCTGACTATCCCACTTCTTTTTTGAACAAGCGCACTTGTTCTGTTATATTTGTACCTTTTGTGAAAGTGTTTCTTTGATATTTGGACTTCAGGCTTCATACATTATATAGTTCATGCTTACATTTTGTCATTTACTACTAGAATATGAAAAACGTTTGTTTTAAAAATGTGTTTACACAGATTACTGTAGAAATGAATCACACATGAAATGCATGTGTTCCAAATAACTATTATTTCCACTCTAAAACTCCACTTCACTCCCAGATAATCAATCAAAGCATGAGCTGGGAGAAGTTTGTGCATGTTCTAAGTTGGTGGGGGGATGGAATAGCCAGCTGCTTGCAGCTTGACTTTATTGGCACATTAAGAGGACAAAAGACGCTGGCGGAGAGGTGCAAACGGATTTAAAAAGCGATTTAAAGTGGGATGGATTTTTCATAGGCTATGGTAATTCTAATGTTAACAAAGAATCTTTAGAATATACAGGTGCACTGACCACATGGACAGTCAACCAGCTGCTGTTCTGGTAGAGATTTTTTTTTTAATTTTGCTCAAATGAACCATGATGAAAATGATTTACAAAAGAATTTATAGGACAATTAAGGCAATTTAATTACAATGCAATTACCCTTTCTTATACACATTATTCCTGTAATTTACCAGTAATCTATAACATTAATGCATTTGGTTTGTTATCCTAGAAATGTATGATCTAAAATAGTCAGTCAGTTTAAAACTTAATGATAAGAAAGAAGGGAAACAGTAAAAATATGCACAGAACTAAAGCTTTAAAGCAGAGTCAGTCACACACTAGGATAGCCAGCCAATCATGGTTGTCAAGTCCTGGATCCCAATGTATGAATTTAACATAAATAATGAAGCATCTGAAGAACATAGTGACATTAGAAAGTGAAACCCAACAGAAAGAGAGAGTGACCATTCATCTAGACGTTGGAAAACAAACTTATTCAGCATGCTAACTGCTGAATTAAACAGTCGCCAAGACTATTGTCGATTTTCAGCAACCTTTTTCTTTGACTACTGTATAAATTTTTTGCCAACAATTTTATTTACTATTATATTTTCTTCTATTGTCATTATTATAATACAATAAATACTATGTTGCTTTCATATTTCTATATTTAGTCTTTATATTTAGAGTAATTGAAGTGATAAATATTAGGGCACCTGGTGCAGGGGAAACTGACATTTACTCACTGCTGCAGGGTTTATCAAGACTTAAAGGATGTACCTCAACTGGAAGGACAGGTGCGATATAAGAGACACTGCTGGCTGATGAGTGGCACATAACCAAAAGGGATACAAGCCTACCTGTGTCTCAGGAACACCCATACTTTGTGAGTTTCCAAGACAGTGAGTCCTTATGTAGAGTAGTAAGGATTAACTGCCATTAGTCATCACTTATGTATTATGTAGCTGGGATACAATGCAGAATATTACAGAATGACTTACAGTAAAGCACCACTCATACTTTTTTGAATATGGTGTGTGTATTAATCTTAAAATGTGAAAGAGTAGGCCAACCTAGTAACAATTGTGTTGTTTCACTTATCCCTTGTTAATAGAGAGAAAGAAATATCCAGAAGGACAAAACAGGAAGACTGAATCAATCTATGAGAAAGAATATGCTTCAAACCAAGTACGCCCAGATGACAAATGATACTGGCAGTTAGTCCCATGCAAATGCGTTTCCAAGGTATAAGATACAAATGATTAACTTTTGTGAATGGAACTAACTAGCAATTAGGATTCTCAGAAGGCAAGGAGAAATTCTTAAACATTCAATAACCAGGTTTTTGGGGAAGCGGCGGGAAAGTCACAAGACCATAAAAAGCAAATTGGAATTGAGCAATAAGAATCTTTGGTAAGAATAGGACAAAGTTTACCAATTAGAAACTTAATTTCTATATTGTTCCCAAAACAAAGAACTTGGAAAATAACAGTTCATTTAATTAGCCCAGGAGTCAAATTAAAAACAGAGGCTGGTTGGAACCCTGCATCCACAGTGGGTCCCCAGAACAGAGTTTGGGAAGCACTGGTCTATTCTAATCTGAAGAGAGCAGAACAGCTGAGGAGGTTCAGGGCATTTCAATGATGTACAGTTGTCTATGACTGATCATTCGTATTAAAGGTTACAGCTGTGAGTAAAAGGAGGAAAATACATTGCATGTGTGAAAGCTTATTTTTATGAACCGTTACTAACAAGGCTTGGGTCAGATTCTGATAATAGTTTTGATTCTATTGAGAATGTTGTATTTGCTGAAGGACTTGATGCTGCATTTGACTTGTAAGTACTGCAGCTTCCTGTTTCACAGTGCAAGTACCATGGGTACAATAACCATACCCGGACACTGTCTGTTGTATGTTCTTCCTTATGTAGTTATCTGAGCAGTACTCTTTCAATTTCATCATACAGCACTGGCAAAGTTTCTTAGCGTACCAAGTACACCTCAGTATTTCACATGAGGACCTCCCGTTTACAATTAACTTTTAGCTTATGACATGCTCATGGTATAATATTATAATCTGAAAGCAACACCAGCCCATGTTGTCATTCCATTTCTAATCACACTCAACCACATCTCTGATGCAGAAACAAGCATGACTACATAATGGGGATGGGGTAATTGGGGAGCAACCCACTGGAGGTAATAGCGGGATTTATAAAAATAAAAAAAATTTAAAAAAACCACACACACACACATTCTGTACATTATGTTCAGTCCCTTTAGTGGTTTTTTTTTTGGGGTTAGTTGGGCTCAGAATAAACCGAAAACAAGGCTTGTGTGCTTGTAATTTAGAAATGGCTACCTGTGACCCAAAGGCGGCACAGAAAAACTAGTTTAGGTGCATTTGTGGCATATGTGACTACCTGTTTCCTCCCATGTGACAGGGCTACCAGGAAAGGCAATGTCCCCATCCCCATAACCCAGCACTGGAAGAAGATGGTAGTATGTATGTACTTGGTTAACTCCAGACTGAAAAACTGGGGAAAAAAGCAAAATTCAAAATAAATAAATTAATAAATAAAAAATAAGCACACATTCATCTTTTATGTGGGCAACTGTCAACAAAATGTAGGAGAAGATGTGTGAATTGCAACACAAAACCCCCAATCTACTGTATAGCAGGTAATGTTTCCCTGTGTCTGGCATTAAACAGAAACTGTGGCTTTAATGTCATACAATTTATAACCAGTAATGCAGCATGCAGTGGCATGAATAATGTCCCCCGTGATAGCAGTGCTACAGACAGTATACATAAAAACAGGACAAGTACAGAACAGGTAGTGAACTATACCACACTATAAATAAATAAAAAATTGGAAAGCGAATAGATACAGTGGAACCTCGGTTTACGAACGTCCCGGTTCACGTACAACTCAGTTCACGACCAAAAAGATCGCCAAACTTTTGCCTCGGTTCACAACCACACACTCGGTATACGAACAAGCCAGGTTCCCTTGCCTACCTGCAAGCTGAGCTGAAAGAGAGAGAGAGAGAGAGAAAGAGTGAGCGAGCACGTGCCTGCTAGGGAGGGGGAGGAGGAGATTGCTGCACGTGTTTGCTGAACAAGCCAGTTTCCCTTGCGTCCTCAGTTGAGAGAGAGAGAGAGAGCAAGAGTGAGCGAGCACGTGCCTGCTGGGAAGGGGGAGGAGGAGATTGCTGCACGTGTTTGCCTGCCTATCTGTAGGCTGTAGTGCAAGCGAAACCATCCCCCTCCCCCCACAGGCAGCCTGAGAGAGAAAGAGGCCTGCCATGCTTTTCATTTAAGCAAAGCCGCTCCTTGTTCATTGTTTTCAATAAGACGTGCACTCTCTTTGTGCTCTACAGTATTTCGTGTGCTTTTGCAGTTAACTATGGCTTCTAAGCAAGTGGAGAGTGGTCAGAAGAAAGTTTTGAAGAAAATTGAAATCAAAGTAAAGAAAGAAATTACAAAAGGTGGAAAAAATGTTTACCAGTTTACTCATTTACCAATCTGAGAACCCTCGTACTTTCAAGCAGCACAATGTAAACAAAGCCAGACTGCCAGTAATGTGGGGCGCAAACACGAAGGATTGGGTCACAAGGAGTTTGTTTTTGGAATGGCTGCATGAGGCTTTCACTCCTACCAGCTAAAAGCACCAGAAACCCAAGAGAGAAAACACCTGAAGAAAAACACTTCATGCCAGAACTCGACTCATGCAAGGTTAGTTTTCTTGGTGGTTTTTGTATTACGGATTTTTCAAAGTTAATTTTTCAGTTCATAGCGATTTGTTGCAATGTTACTTTTATCTTTTTCAAATGTCCCTTTTTCCGCTGTGCTTAAAACTCATTTTAAAAACAGTGTTTACAGCGATTAGGCTTTAAGTTTAATAGCGTGATCTCCTGCAATCTTTTCTGGTTGCTTGCGAGTTGGTTTTTGCATGCACTGCACTTCGGATTTGTTTTAATGTTCGTTTTTTTCTGCTGTGCTTAAAATTCATTTTTAAAAAAATGCTGCACGAGCACGTGCTACAGAGAGATTAGAGAGCGTGAACAAGCAAGCGCAGAGAGAGAGGGGGCAGCTGACAGGGAAGGGATGGGGGAAGGATAGGGTGTGTGTGTGTGTGTGTGTGTGTGCGCGCGTGCTACAGAGAGAGAGCGTCAGCCAGCCTGCTCCTGTAGCTGAGGGAGGGAGGGAGCGCGAGCGAGCCAGCTCCTATAGCTGAGCAGGGAGCCTGGGTGTTTTGTGTCAGTGTTATTCAATGTTTTTACATTAGTTTACTATTACACTGTGCATTCTATGGTGTAATTAACTATATTTGTGCTTAATCTTTACATATATTTACATATTTACACACAGTTTGTACTGTCTGGAACGGATTAATTGTATTTACATACAATCCTATGGGGGGAAACTGCTTCGGTTCACGACCAAAGTTCTGGAACGAATTATGGTCGTGAACCGAGTTTCCACTGTATTTGTTACTACCTATTTCAAATTATTACTAACAACTAAAACTGCAGTAAAAAGTGTAACATATGTACTTCATATAAATAAACTACTACGATCAGATCTGTAAGTTTGGCACCAGCACAGACTTCAGAGACTGGACAGCCAAGAGGTAGACACTGCTGCAGAACTGGTTCAGATGCTACAGTACTTTCTGCCAAATGGAAGTAGGACAAAAAGACAGTGAGAGAAGTGGGAGCGATCCTTCACATTGCTATAGTCTTTGTGGATGAAACTGATAATAAAGATGTCACTAGTGGGGGTAAAAAGGTCCCATTGACAGCAACATTTATTTCTATAACACATTTTCATACAGATAATGTAGCTAATGTATTACACAAGATGTCAAAGAACAAATTACATGCAAAGAAAAACAAATTAAAATTAAGAAAAATAATGCACACTTGCATAAGACATATACAATTTAAAAAATTCTTTATTTAAGGACTTTTTTTTAGGTGTCCATCTGATGGCCCGATAAAGGCCAGCTGGCCAAGATGGACAGAAAATGATAATTTCTGCTGTGTGCGCTATCCATTGTAGGGCCTTACAGTCAGAAGGTGAAGAAGATAATCAGAACTTTGGGAGAATGGAGGGAGGTAGGCGTTTTTTTTCCAGCTGCCGTTAGCGTAGTCTATTTTTTGTTGCTCCTGACTCTGATGCAGCTAATTACAGTGGAACCTCAGTTTGCGTGCATAATTCGTTCTGGAAATGTGCTTGCAGTCCAAAGCACTCGTACAGTATATCAATGCGAATTTCCCCATAAGAAGTAATGGAAATTCAGATGATTCGTTCTACAACCCAAAACTATTCATATAAAAATGATTAATACAACATATAAAGTAAAAACACATAAAGCAAATTAACCTGCACTTTACCTTTGAAAAGAATCATGGCTGGTGTGAGTGAGTTTCTAAACTCTTGTGGGATTCCACCCAATGGGACGACACGCGGAAGAGCGTCCCAAAGCAATCGCAGTCTCCCAGTGCTGTAGCAGTTCGATGTAAAAGCCAATCCGAAAAGTTTGCGGACATGCTATAAGCGGGGTGATACAAGGAACAAGGGACATTATAAATGCGCTGGGCTCAGTATTACTTTCCCCTCAACCCTGCCTGACTGCTGTGTCTGTGTATAGGAGAATGAAAGATCCCGCTACATTAAATAACCTTGCTGTTGCTGTTTCAAACTTAATAAAGCTGGTGTTGCTAAAAGTACTGAGACTCAGGTTCGAGTTTTCGGGTGCAAGACGGGGACGTCACTACAAAAACACATACACGCAGTCACAATGCTGTAGTAAACAGTATACGCTCGTACAGATGTTGACTATATTAGTGATGGAGTTAAGGCTAGAAACTGCAATTAATTACATTGAGCAACAAGAAGAAGCTACAGGAATCGACATAATGATGCCACAAAGATGGCGAGACTTCACAGTAAAGAAATGTCACTCGTCAGGAAAGCAGACTACGATCAAAAATGTCTTTAAATCATCACAGGACTGAACTTTTTAAGTACAGTACATACTGTATTTAACGTCAGACAATTCTGTAACTGTAAGTTCATTTTTTCAGTTAATTTATTCTGTAGTTTTGTTGTAAAACATGATTATTAGGTTCGTAATGTGTAAAATTATTACATAGTTTGAAGTTTAATAGCTTTTTTCTTAACACCTGCCATTATCCAACATTTTTGCTTATCCAACGTTCGGCCAGCCTGTTTATGTCGGATAAGCGAGACTCTACCGTGTGTGTGTGTATTATATTATATATATATATATATATATATATATATATATATATATATATATATATATATATATATATATATATATATATATATATATATATATATATATATATATATATATATATATATATATATATATATACACACACACACATACATATATACATTGGAACCTCAGGTCACGACCGTAATTCATTCCAAAACTCTCTTCGCAAAAAGATTTGCTCGTGACCCGAAGTAATTTCCCCCATAGGATTGTATGTAAATACAATTAATCCGTTCCGGACCATATGAGCTGTATGTAAATGTATTTTTTTAAAGATTTTTAAGCACAAAAATAGTTAATTATACCACAGAATGTACAGTGTAATAGTAAACTAAATGTAAAAACATAGAATAACACTGAGAAAACCTTGAACAGAGAAAACTAACATTGCAAGAGTTCACGCTACAGCCTTACGAACCGCTCTCTGTAAACACTTTTTTTAATGAGTTTTAAGCACAGGGGAAAAAAAATGAACATGTGAAAAATCCGTAATTTATACAAAGACTAACCATAAACAACCAAAAAAACTAACCTTGCATGAGTTGAGTTCTGGCATGAAGGAAGTGAAGAGGAACTGGGTGGAGAGGAGATTACAGTTTTGAGGTAAAGTATGTGACGATGCGGGGTCGCTGCATGCTCCAATCTCGCTTCCGGGAGCCCTTAACACTAGAATTACCAGAGCCTACGAAAAAACTCGTAATTCCGTCCCACCTTAAACTGCTTCTTAAATCCCTTTACACCTCTCCGCCAGCGCCCTTTGTCTTCTAAATGTGCTGATAAAGAGAAGCTCGGAGCAGCCGGCTATTCCATGCCCCCACCAATTTAGAACGTGCACGAACTTCTCTCAGCTCAGGCCTTGATTGAGTATCTGGGAGTGAAGTGGAGTTTTAGAGCGGAAATAATAGATCGTTGTTTGGAACACACGCATTTCATGTCTGTTCCGTTTCTACAGTAATCTGTGTCAACACATTGTTAAAACAGAAACTTTTTTATATTCTAGTAGTAGATGACAAAATGTAGGCATAAACTATATAATGTATGAAGCCTGAAGTCCAAATAGCAAAGAAACATTTTCACAAGAATAACACAATTGCACTTTTATTCAAACATATAACTGCAGAAACAAAAAGCCGCCTTAACATGCGACATTGACACCAGTTTACTGTAACTGACACCGTGGCTCAATAGACTCAGCCCCCGCTTGGGAATCAAGGGGTTCGGGTTCGATCCTCGCCCCTCCGTTTTGAGAAGTAAACTGCTCTTGTCTTACTGTTTTAAAATAAAAGCATACATTTGATTTCAGTCTGTAACAGCCGGTGCAGTTTATGATCCTTGTACAGGTTAGCTTTTTTTTTATTCACTTTTCACTCTCTCAGTCGCCTTCAGAATCAATCCATACAACCCCATCTGACACGGCTGTTTTCACTAAAGGCAGCTATAGCTCTGCAGTGTACCACGAATGCATACTAACGCACAATCACCCCGGTTCTGACACACAAAGCGCTGGCGAAGCTGCCTTCTTATATCTCACTGTCACTTGCTTTTCGTTTTATTGAGTGTTCCTGCCAGTTCCCGCATGTTGCTGTATGCTTTTTCTTTTGTACTACAGGACATGCAGAGGAAAGAATGGTAAAGACCAGTAACCGCGCTATATGCAATCATCAGACACTCCCTATCTGCCCGTGTCGTTCAAACACAGGAACATATATTGGTGTAAAAGTATAACAAAAGTGCACTTTTATTCAAGTGCACTTTTTCCATCGCCTTTTCCTGTAAGAAGCAGTATACACACTTCTCTCTATCCAGCATACAGCAACATGCGGGGACTGGCAGGAACACTCAATAAAACTGAATAAAAGAAAATCAAGTGACGGTGAGATATGAAGAAGGCAGCTTCGCCAGCGTCTGTGTGTCAGAACCAGGTGGGGGGGCGTTAGTATGCATCGTGGTACAACGCAGAGCTATAAGCGCCTGTATTCTGTTTTTTGTACTCCAGGGCACGCAGAGGAGAGAATAGTAAAGAGCAGTAAGTTCGGGCGCTATATGCAATCATCAGACACTCCCCATCTGCCCGTTGTTTTGTTATACTTTTCAATACTTTTTATACTGCTCAAACTGGCATGCTCAAAAAATACACGTGTAATGCCACGAAAAGTGCACGCAGACACTTCATTTCGCAATCTCACCGTCACTTGATTTTCTTTTTATTCAGTTTTATTGAGTGTTCCTGCCAGTCCCCGCATGTTGCTGTATGCTGGATAGAGAGAAGTGTGTATACTGCTTCTTACAGGAAAAGGCGATGGAAAAGTGCACTTGAATAAAAGTGCACTTTTGTTATACTTTACACCAATATATGTTCCTGTGTTTGAGCGACACGGGCAGATGGGGAGTGTCTGATGATTGCATATAGCGCCGAAGTTACTGGTCTTTACCATTCTTTCCTCTGCATGTCCTGTAGTACAAAAGAAAAAGCATACAGCAACATGCGGGGACTGGCAGGAACACTCAATAAAACGAAAAGCAAGTGACGGTGAGATACGAAGAAGGCAGCTTCGCCAGCGTTTGTGTGTCAGAACCCTTGATTGTGCGTTAGTATGCATCGTGGTACACTGCAGAGCTATAGCGCGTCTTTAGTGAAAACAGCCGTGTCAGATGGGGTTGTATGGATTGATTCTGAAGGCGACTGAGAGAGTGAAAAGTGAATAAAAAAAAAAAAGCTAACCTGTACAAGGATCATAAACTGCACCGGCTGTTACAGACTGAAATCAAATGTATGCTTTTATTTTAAAACAGTAAGACAAGAGCAGTTTACTTCTCAAAACGGAGGGGCGCAGGATCGAACCCGCAACCCCTTGATTCCCAAGCGGGGGCCGAGTCTATTGAGCCACGGAGTCAGTTACAGTAAACTGGTGTCAATGTCGCATGTTAAGGCGGCTTTTTGTTTCTGCAGTTATATGTTTGAATAAAAGTGCAATTGTGTTATTCTTGTGAAAATGTTTCTTTGCTATTTGGACTTCAGGCTTCATACATTATATAGTTTATGCCTACATTTTGTCATCTACTACTAGAATATAAAAAAGTTTCTGTTTTAACAATGTGTTGACACAGATTACTGTAGAAACTGAACAGACATGAAATGCGTGTGTTCCAAACAACGATCTATTATTTCCGCTCTAAAACTCCACTTCACTCCCAGATACTCAATCAAGGCATGAGCTGAGAGAAGTTCGTGCACGTTCTAAATTGGTGGGGGGATGGAATAGCCGGCTTCTCTTTATCAGCACATTTAGAAGACAAAGGGCGCTGGCGGAGAGGTGTGAAGGGATTTAAGAAGCAGTTTAAGGTGGGACGGAATTACGAGTTTTTTCGTAGGCTCTGGTAATTCTAGTGTTAAACCCGTCACCGTCGGCAAAGTTACCGATGAGCATGACAGTGAGGCACTACAATGGAGCAATTGGATGGTGCAAAAAGTGCCAAGTGTTTTTATTAAAATAAACAAAACAACAATCAAAAACAAAGTCCATATTAAAGTGCAGTGCTGTCAGAATCCTTCAATAAATAAATGATCCCATAAAAACAGAAGTGAAGTGGAGGTTAAAATCCAAGAGAATGCTCAAAGCAGTCTCTTTAAACAACAAGGCCGGTAAATTCTTTAACTGCCTTCTCGGCATTACTACCTTCTTTAACTGTCTTCTCATGCTCTCTCTCTCTCGCTGCACAGGGAATGCACAGGGTGAGAATGAACACGTGGAAATTATTGGCGCGTACGAACCGGAAGTGAAACTGGCATGTCCGTTACCCGAGCATGTGGTCGTGAACAGATGCAAAAGTTTGGCGAATTTTTTGGTCGTAACCCGATTTGTATGTGGTCCGAGACGTTCGTGACCCGAGGTTCCGCTGTGTATATTGTGGAGGACTGCCGGCTTTTCATGCCGGTCCTCACCCCCAGGCCGCCAGGAGGAGCTCTCCCGACAGCAGGATAGTGCCCCGAGGTCCAGCAGGGCCTCATGGACTTTGTAGTGTTTATACACAGCCCTGCTGGATACCTTGGGGGCCACCAGGAGTCGCTGTGGGGGGGCTTATGGGATCTTTTGTGCCGTATGACCCGGGAGTACGTCACGGACATGTGAGAGGAAGGAACGACGTGCTCCCGGGTTGAAAAAAAGGACCGTTTCCCCTGACCCGGAAGGAAAAAGGAAATGTGGACTGTTGGGACAGGAACACCTCCGGGTCAGGGGCTATAAAAGGACGATGCCTCAGTCCAGACACTGAGCTGAGCTGGGAGGTAGGAGGGCGAAGTGTCTGGGCAAGGAGAAGAGAAAATTGTAGTGTTATTTGTGGTTTATGAGTGTGGAGTGGAGGGTGCTTGGTGCACTATATAGTAATAAAAATAATAAGTATTATACTTTCACCTGGTGTTCAGAGTGGTACCTGAGAGTGTTAGAGGTGGACCACGCCTCTATCTGCTACAATATATAAAGATAACAGGTTTAATTCATCGAAGTGTTCACTACCCAAATCGGTACTCGTGAATCTAAGATGTTTAATAGGCATTCCCGGTATTAAGTTGAGGATTTGCCTGCGAATATTTAGCAGCAGCGTGTCTATGAACTTAATTTAACCTTTCCCAGTCCTACAAAGTCAGTTCACGCGAGTCGCTCAGAGTACATGCATCGAAGCTTCTTAGCTGTGCTTGTGCTATCTCGTGTGATCTTGCGATGTCGACGGCTTTATTTAATGTTAGCTCAGACCTGGCAAACTGGCATACTAGCAATTTAAACTCCGTTAGAGCAATTTTAACTCTGTTACAAAGTGATCCAAAGTCTCGTTTAAACCCTGCGTCTTCTCATTAAACTTTTATCTCGCGAATATTGTATTCGTCGTGGGAATGATGAACGCCAGCGGCAGCCTGTCTATGAATTTAATTTAAACTTTACGTTTACAAGCGTGCTTTGTTTCCGAAGTAACTGCACTCATGAATATGCTTGTATGCGTCACTCGCTTTATATTCTTTTGCTGCCTTCTCAATTGTGTAATGCGTTTTTTGAACAGGTTTCATTCATCGAAGTGATCACTACCCAAATCGGTACTCGTGATTCTAAGATGTTTAACAGGCATTCCCGGTATTAAGTTGTGGATTTGCCTGCGAATATTTAGCGGCAGTGTCTATGAACATAATTTAAACTTAAGCTTTACACCTTGCTTTCCTATTAATATGTGTACAAAGGCTTGTTCAGTGTCAGAGGGTTTCCGCGGTAGCATGTAGAATATGCTAAGCACAGTCCTTCACCCGCGAATATTTACCTTATATGGGCAGGCACTCAATTATGTGGGAGGTGTGATGATGCGGGACGCAACTCCACCTCACACGGCGACTGAGCTGCAGGATGTGGCTATGGCCGTATATATGGACGAAAGTAGGTTCCAGTTATGAACGTTACGCGTAGAATTTCGAAATGAAACCTGCCTAACTTTTGTAAGTAAGCTGTAAAGAATGAGCCTCCCAAATTTCAGCCTTCCACCTACACGGGAAGTTGGAGAATTAGTGATGAGTCAGTCAGTCAGTGAGGGCTTTGCCTTTTATTAGTATAGATGTATTGTGAGACTTGCCCAGACACCACCAGTCAGGAACCACATCTTTTATGTCTTCAATATTGAACCTTTCCACAATATTCTAATTTTCCGAGATACTGAATTTGGGACTTTCATTAGTTGTCAGTTATAATCATCAAAATTAAAAGAAATAAACATTTGAAATACATCAGTCTGTGTGTAATGAATGAATCTAACATACAAATTTCACTTTTTGAATGGAATTACTGAAATAAATCAACTTTGTCATGATATTCTAATTTTATGACCAGCACCTGTAATTGCAAACACTAAGTTACATTACATCAAAATGACTGTCACCTTCGTTTACTGTAAATGCTATTCATGTCAAGTGTCTGAAAAGACCTTTAAGTTTATGGACGGTATACAGAAAGTAGAATAGTATATGTGAAGGATAACTGTCTCTCTGTAACTCATGGGTAGACGTTGGTCAACCATCAGGCTTGTACCGAATTCACCCCACCCCTTCACGTGAACATATATCATCCAAGCCAATGGGTATTATTTTATCTTTCTTAAGGTAAATATGTAAGTGTTTGACACCCTGTGTAGTGCGAATTGGGGGGCACCAGCCTACACGCTAGATGTCTAGTATACGGGACAGGACGTGATCAGGATGGTGGTGTAAGACAGGAAGAAACGGATAAAAAAGGGTTCAGTTTTGCAAAAACAAAGTGAGGTTTTATTATTAACAGGTGCACATAAAGAAATAAACAAAAATAATGTCCTTTGGAAAATAAATCTGTGTACACAGTCCATTACCAGAAAAGACACCCAAAACAGTTATGAAACGGAGCCAAAAAATGATGATTATATATAGTATTAACAGCGCTGACTTAAAGTCTCAAAAGAAAAAAAAAAATACACACAAACTAGTATAACCCATAAATACACAAAATAAAAATATGGCGTCTTCCTCCACAGTTATACAAGTCAGGAAGCTGCTCCGCCAAACCGTGCATATTACAGTGTTTACCAAGAAAAATATTCAAAATACAGAAAAAAAAAGTGTATATACAAAAATAAACTGCACCATTAACCACAGCCCAAGAAATACCTCCACCAAAGCTAATCCAGAGATGTTTATACAACAAATAAAATATTTACAACAATCAAGGGACAAGCTGTAGTGCTTGTTAAACTCACGAGAATGCTCTACTAAGTACTTCACTCTGCGAGGTCTAACCAGAAGACCCCCTCTAGAGGCCAGAAATTCCCTTTTGTATCTGGCGCCTTAGTGCCGACCAATTATGCAATTGAACATCATCCTCCCATGGGCACACAATGGCGTGGACACATCTACAATGAGTGGCATCTCCTGCCCCGCAAAATTCCTATAAAAATGCAAGCGGCCAGCAAGTGAGTGAATAGCTATGTCAGCTTCTCTCCTAAAATTGAAAGTAAGCCCCTTTTTTTCCCTCATCCGGGCTACCACCCTGAGAACTACAAATACGGGATCCCTTAATATGCCACAGCAAGCCGATGCCAAGATGCTTTGCACTTTCTCTTACTCTTCCAGCGATACGAGGTCACGGAAGGCACACGCATAATTGGGAGACAGACAACGCCATCCCGGCCAGACAATAGCAGAGCAAACTTTCGCTCCCCAGAAGCCGCTTATATAGTCAGCGAAGATGTCCCTCCGCACTTTCTAAATAGAAAAATAAAAGGCAAGCTTTATTTCTTTATACCTATTTGTCATTTTTTTCCCCCCAAATAAATGCCTCTTTCTTAATACTGCAGAGGACACAAAACTAACTTTACTTACTGTAATTGCTGGTAATGCCAGTAAGGCACATTACCATAAACTGCTATTAATTAATTCTGTCATACTAATTCATGTCACTTTTAGGAGAACCTATAGAGATCATAAGATCACATTTATTTATATTTTGTGTGTTATAGCATTGAGCATTAAGCAAAATTATTCCACTGTAGCTGTAAAAGGATATTAGGAGGTTGATATTACCCCTGCCAAAATAATCTCTCCTCCACCATCCAGACTGGAAGGTCAGAATCTGCTGTCATCAACAGTGCCGAGCTGATGGTGGAAGATCTCATTCATTACTGTTTAGTTTCGCATTGTCAGTGTAAATAATCATCATTGGGTGGCTCCAAACACTTGAAGAAATTTCCTAAAAACTGTCACTTTCTGTTTTGATCTTTCTAGACTTATAAGAAAACTATCAGGCACCCATATTTGCAGCGGGAGGAATGCTTGGTTTCTGTGCTTTGCTAGTTTAGCAGGAATGTGCTGTAGTTGTGGGGGGGGAAGCATCCTGTGCAGTTTGTCTTGCAATTTGAATGGGAAAAGCACAGGTATATTTATAGAAGCCAGCACGAAGGACAGTGGCTACCCAACTTCGGCCTATACAAAGAAAGAAAGTGAGGGCTGAGCTCACTATGCTCCCCGCAACCAAAAACGTTCAACAGAGAAGACCTCATTCAGCTCTCTATGCACAGAGATGAAAGGGTTAAAACAGAAGCCACAGCAGATTGTAGGAGTTTGATGGATCACAGAGTAACAAACAGGACCGAAAGGAGCAAAAGTGCACAAGTCACGATAGCGACACGGTGAGCTTTGGGGCAGAGTGAAACACCAGAGAAGCATTCTCCATGTACATACTGTAACAATGCAGAAGTGCTATTCAAAAATGTAAACTGCTTATTTCTTTTCTTACTGTAACATTGATTATGGACACTAATCAGGTTGTCCTCCCTTCTCTTCTACCCACAAGCAGGGTCTGTACATTAGGAATTTAATTATAGTGGGTACACAAGATAATAAATCTGAAGTAAACTGATTACACTACACTAGATGTAAATGCAGTTTTAAATTTTGGTAAATGCAGCTTTGTTAATACTCTGATGTTTCCTACATAAGAAGGATAAAAACTCCCAACAGTATACATCTATTAAAGCAGTATCTTACATTTTTAAAAAAAGTCATTGTCCTTGTCCTTCTGTATGCACGTTGTATATTGCAAGCTTGCAATACCAATCAACACTCAGCTTCATGCAATTTTTGCAGCATGTCACTTGCACACATTAAGAAAAGGCAAATTATGTGCCAGTCAAGCCAAACCATGATTAAACACAACAAAGTTTTACTTTCAGTAATGCATGCATACTTTTTTTGCTCAGAAGGTGGTAGAAAGAGTACAACAGAAGATGCTATATTTGAGTGATTAAAAAGTAATTAGTAACTTCTACTTCTTTAAAAAAAAAAACACACACACACACAAAAGGATATATTCAACTCCGTTTTATGATGAGGCAGATCTTATTGTAGTTTATGCCAATATGGCATTGTTATTTATAGCAATTTTAAATTAACTTGAATGAATCACCTATTAATCAATGCAACAACATTACTGGATACCAGTGCATATGCTGTTTTGTAGCAATCTGTGAGACATCAAAACGACTGCATCCTCAGCTAAAATGCTATTGTTACCCCTCGATTTAACGTATAAGTAACCACTGGCTTAAATCTCCAAGGGTGACCACCCCAGATCCTGTGGGTGTCTTAATCTGGTAATGCTGAAACCCATTTTTTAATTATGTGTATAATACAAAAGAGTAAATACTTGTCACTCATTATGCATCAACCTTTTCCTAATAATCAAATTAATCCAACAACCACCAAAGTGTATATCACAGCTAGTCAAATGTTGAACAAGATTTGTAAAGAATGTCTCATTGCAGCACAAACTTCACAGTACAGCACAGGTGATATATACTGTATATAATGAGAGATCTCATATCCAATCTGAAAAACACTCGCAAAGATACCTTCACAACATCCCAAAGGAACACAGCATGAAGGAAAGTAGAGGCAATATTTAACATGCACTGTCCTAACCGACACCCGAACAACATTCTAGAGACACTGACTTTGCGTCATTTTATTGTAGATTAAACAGTTAAATGTATGCGGAGTCCAAATATAAATATAAAATATGGTTACAATATTTTTTAATGGTATATTTGCTATTTTTTCTATGTTTGTAACAGTCTGACGGCTGTGGAATTTATTTTGTAACATTACGTACCTCACTATGTCCATTAAACCTGCTCACGAGTTAGTAAGCAAATTTCACATGCTCCAAAAAGCTCACTGCAACTGCACTTAGTCTTAGCCATGATCCACGTCTAGTCCATAGTTATGAGACACACTGCAGCAATGCTAAACCCGAAAATTGATTTTGACACCCTAAATACATACTAAAAAAAAACCTGCACAGGATTATCCCCAGCTCAGAACATACCATTTCCAAAAAAGAGGGACCCCTTTGTACCAAACACCATAATTTTGCAATGCTATAAGATATGAAATCTAAACTTGGTACAATGACAGCTGATAGATTAGGACAGAAATGAAAATAGATTCTAGGGTTGTGTATCATGAAATGTCTTCTTTATGTAATGTAAAAATCAGTTTTTTGGAGAGAAATCCCTAAAGAGACTTTAATTTAGTCAATATTGTTAGAAACAATAATATACTTTTTTTTAAAATTTGAATTGTTTTCCTTTGTATTTTTCAACCATTTGCAGCTCCTTTATTACATAAGCAGAAAAGCAGTTTATTTTTGGGTATGTAATTAAGATGTAATAAACTCAAAAATCACTTAGGGCATACGGATTTAATATGTTGGGTATATTACCTACAATACATAATTAAATGTGTAACAATTTCTCCTGCATATTCTTTTACTCAATAATGTTGCCTGGGGCTATAGATGTAAAAGGGAAAAGGGAGGGAGTGCTGAGCTATAGCACTTAACACTAGAATTACCAGAGCCTACGAAAAAAACTCATAGATCCGTCCCACCTTAAATTGCTTCTTAAATTCGTTTGCACCTCTCTGCCAGACTTTTGTCCTCTAAATGTGCCAATAAAGACAAGCTACAAGCAGCCGGCTACTCCATCCCCCCACCGACTTAGAACTACACAAACTTCTCCCAGCTCATGCCTTGATTATCTGGGAAGTGGATAATCACTGGAATCATAATAACTGGAAGAAGAGTTTTAGAGTGGAAATAATAGATCATTATTTGTAACACAAGCATTTCTTTGTGTTTTCCGTTTCTACAGTAATCTGTGTAAACACATTTTTAAAACTGAAACATTTTTCATATTCTAGTAGTAAATGACAAAATGTAGGTATAAACTATATAATGTATGATGCCTGAAGTCCAAATATCAAAGAAAGGGGAGGGAGTCATAGTAAATGCATGTCAATGTCGCACGCTAAGGTGGCTTTTTTCCTGCAGTTATATTTTTGAATAAAAACTTACTTTACTACTAGAATATGAAAAACGTTTGTTTTAAAAATGTGTTTACACAGATTACTGCAGAAACGGAACACAAATTCGTGTGTTCCAAATAACAATCTATTATTTCAACATTAAAACTCCACCTCACTCCCAGATAATCAATCAAGGCATGAGCTGGGAGAAGTTTGTGCATGTTCTAAGTCGGTGGGGGGATGGAATAGCCGGCTGCTTGCAGCTTGTCTTTATCAGCACATTTAGAGGACAAAAGACGTTGGCAGAGAAGTGCAAACGGATTTAAGAAGCGATTTAAGGTGGGACGGATCTATGAGTTTTTTCATAAGCTCTGGTAATTCTAGTGTTAATAGTGTGGTGAGTGCACAGAATTTAAAGTATTCTGGTAAAGTCTACATAATAAAGAGTATAAAAGGGGAGAATTGGGTCACCTAGGACTCTAATACCACAAAGCACTTGGCTTGCTTAGTAGGATTTTGGAGTAACCATATTTTGTACCATATTTGTGAATTATGTTTGAGTTTTTGTGTGCACACATATATTTACTGGTTATAAGGCAACTGGTGTGGGAAGATTACCGCTTTCTTGCCCACAGGATTTAGCAGGTTTAGGAAAGACATTTCCAACAGAGAACAGGATGGGTAGAAATAACACACTGTTGGATGGTAAAGTGGCCTATAAACAAAGTGAATAAGCCTTCATGTGCCCGGGTGACACCTGTATGTTGTTCACACCGAAGATAGTGATAAGTACTGTGGAGTGACAGACATTATAGGCATCACCCATATTTACTTGTATAGATGGAATCCTAAGGAGTGTCTGGCTCTGTAGGTTTAACTCATAATAAGTACTTTTGTGGATAGGAAGGGTGTGTAAGTAGAAGTTTAAAAGGTGGAAAAGTAAGTCAACCCATAACAAATTTGGAAAATAGCAGCAGATTAGCATTGTAGACTCAGAAAAGGATAAATACATTTTGAACTCTACTTTCAGTAATCTGGCAGATGTAAGAAGACTAAAGTTCTGAAATGGAAACCTGTCATACAGTTAGGGAAAGCAGATGCTGAGCCGGGACTGCCAGACAGTGGAAAGGAGTAGGAAGGATTAAAGACATAAAAAGATGCATCAGGTATAAAGAAGACTGCTGCTATTTTACGAGGGTTAGTGGCTTGTATTATTGGTAATAAAGTAGTACTGTATAATTAAGGAAGGAAGGAATTAATTAAAAGTGGTTAAAAGTCGAAATTAATTGATATGTTAATGTTTAAAGTTGATTTCTGACAGATGTAACAGTTGGCATTAAAAATGTGAGGTCCTAGCATGTAGAACAGACCACTGCTAAAGCAGAAAGCACAAAATGCGAGGGAAAAATGAGTGTGCTGGCCAAAGTGTAAAAAAAAGGAAAATAATGGGATTTGACTGTAAGCCTAAAACATGCAAGGGTGACTTACCAGAAACCAATAAGAGTCAGAGTGTGAACAGAAAGGAAGGTAAGAGCTGAAAGGACGGTAAAAGAGCAAAGGCATTTTCTTTCATTACTCCTTACTGCACTATATTTTCTATATGATTTTTGGTATTTAAAGAATATGCTACATCAATACCTGATTCACGTCTTTCAGGAAAGGTATCTAGTAGAAGGATAGCATTTTATTTAGGAAAAATAAATCATAGAAGGCAGAGTAACTTGTGAGTTTGAATGACTATTGACGACTGCAGGGCATAAGCTGGATAGTGGAGTCTGGAAAGCAAGTGTGGACAACACAGAATTGGGAGATAAAAATAGTAGAAATAAATTGCAAGTGTTTCGATATGAAAGTTTTGAAAATGCTAGTGCAAGAATGATGGTGGAAGTGTGCCACTTTAGCAGTTACTCGGAATGAAGCAGGATAAGACAGAAGAGAGATGTGTGTTGTGAGATAAGGTGAAAGAATGCAATGTGAACAGGATAGAGAACTGGAATGGGCTTGTTTGTCAGAGAAACAGCAGTTTGTAAAAAAAAGTAATTGAAATTAAAAAGAAAAGGAGATGGCCAAATAAAAAACAGAAATCAGGTTTAGCAAAAAATACTGGAAATACTTGAATTTGGGAGAGGTTTTAGCCCACATTTTCAGGCCACAGTTTAACATAAAAAAAGATACAGGCATTGAAAGGGAAAAATCGGATAGTGCAGGAAGACACAAAAGAGAAAATAAAGGTATTTTGTCTTTACCTAACCTTCTGCAACAGTTACTTCCGTTTTAGATTTTTACAGACTTTGGGTTGGTGCACATAATAAAAACAGCAAGGGCAAAAGACAGGATAATATATATGCAGGAGACTAGGTTAAAATTAAGACATTGGGATGGAGTGGCACTAGCGGTCAAGCTAATGAGTGCACAGAAGCAAAGTTTGGCCTGGTGCCAACACTCAGCAACCAGGAATAAAGAAAAATGACTGACAAAAAAAGAAAAAGGACTACAGACAAAAATTTGGACCACCTCCTAAAGATACAAAAGAAGAAAAAGACCATTTTGGAGGTAAAAGTGGGCAAGTACATGAATAAAACAATAATAGAGCTAGTCACAATAGTTATAGAATTAAAAACCTGCTAAGAACACTACAAGTAAGGAAAAACAATTTTTAATTTTATGTGAAGTGCTGATTCTGGGTATTATTTGTAGTAATACAATACTAGCTATTAAGGAATAGATACACACTGAGTAAACTGGAGGACTTTTTCAATAAGCAGGTGAAGCTGGCGCAGTTACAAGTCATACGGGTTCTAGTGATTAGATATAGTCTAACTGGGGGAAAAGACACAGAAGCCCTCCTATGGTTGTCAGCTGTGGTACAAGCATAGGATTAGTGGACCAGTTCTGAACTGAGGTGTTCACTATATGCATACTTGCTGTGCTGACCTAACAACCTTAGTCAAAAAGGGCAAATATGTTAGCACCAAATCTGCAAAGAGTGGCCATAAGGGTTAGCCTGTTAACAGTTTATGAAGAGGCATGTGTGCTCTCACATAGAACTTATGACATGTTACCTTCCAAATGTTTTAATAATAAGTTAAAAAGTAGAAACAGAAGCAAGCCAATAAAAGATGGTCATCTAAAACAGGAGCACATGTAAATCACTAAGATTGTCTCTGAAATAAAGAATATTGTCATGTAGTGGTTAAGGCTTTGGACCACACTACTGACACTATGTGACCATGAGTGAGTCACTTGACGTGCCTTGCTCCAAATGGACAACCAAAAGAAATGTTTTGTAAGTCACCTTGGATAAAGGCGTCAGCCAAATAAGTAAATGTATGTAAATGTAAATATATTGACACATCACTTGGAAACTGATCACATAAAGTCGGCAACGTACTGAACGCATCGTCAGTACATCAATTTCCTAATTGTGAGCACAGGAAAAGCAATGACTGCAACTGTGAGGAAGGATTTGTGAAAAGGACTGTTAGAATAACTAAGACTGTTCCATTTACTATGATCATAAATATATTATATAAAAAAAATTTAAAGCTCTTATTTTCATGTTTAGATTCCTGTTCCTTGAAACCCATCTTAGCTGCAACAGGCATAATATTTTTTGTATAACTTCAGAACACAATTTTGTGTGTCGTCAAGTTAATATACAATGATTGTGAAGACATAACTGACTTGAAAAAACTACATAATCCTTCAACTCATACCCTGAAATTTACATCCAATTGTGCTCCAAATTAGCGCTGGGCGATATACCGGTTCATACCGAAAAAAGTTTTTTATTTTTGTAATAATAAGGATTTTTCTTATACCGCAACACCGGTTTAAATTGCCTAAACAACATTTGGATCGTGGCACAGCGGGAAACTGTTTAAGGGGGACCTTTATCACTGCTAAACCACAACAAACTACATGCGTTAGTGGAGGTATTGCGTGGTCAAAAATGGACAGAGAACATTCCGAAACTGAAGCTGTAGTAGACAATAAAGTAGGAACATGATGACACAGAAGAACTTTTGCTGGAAAAAGGAGTCGTGTCTATTGTCTGGAGATACTTTGGATTTAAAAGGTCGGATGTGGACCATTATGTTCAAAAGTGTGAATACTGTTTCTATACTACAGGATAATACTGCAAGCCAAGCTGTACTTGTTTTATTTCTTTCCAATATTGCGTAATGTACCTGGGTACTGTGTAACAGTGTGACATGTTGACTTTATTCTCAACATTTCCACTTTATTCTCTCCGTTTGTGGAGATTAAAATTGACATGTTGACTTTATTCTCGTAATTTGTTATTAAAGTAACATTGTAAACTAACTTTATCATAAAATGAATATTTAATTTACTAGATTTTCTCAAACCTCGTCATAAGTAATTTAGCACATTAAATGCTTTGTATTAAGTGTTCCTGGAGCCATGTTTATCGCTACGTGCCTCTTAAACTGACTTCCTCTTGCACTAAGAGGAGGCGTAGGCAGCACACAGAATACATTAATTTCATGATATTCCTGCTCCCTGAACATTTAGAATGCTAAGGTAAACTCTTGATATAATTTTCATAATGAAATGTATTAATCATGTGGGGGCACGGTGGCATGGAGGTTGCACAGCTGCCTTGCAGCAATGGGGTCCCGGATGTTCCCTGCTTTGAATTTGCATGTTTTTCTGGTGGATTTACTCGGCGTGCTTCAGTTTCCTTTCAAAGTCATACAGGATGTGGGTTTTTGTTATGCTGCATTGACCCTGCTAGTGTATGCATTGCTCATATTCACCCTGCGATGTGCTGGCGCCCCGTTCATGATTTCCTCCTGCCTCGCACACAATGCTTGCTGGGATGGGAGCAACCCTGAATGGATGGCATTATTAAACATGTATAACAAAGTTTTTTTTTTTTTTAAAGTTCTGAACACAGTTTATAACTAGTTTTGATTTCACAAAGACGTTTATCGTGTGGTGATTGGTTATCTGGAAAAAGAAAAAGGAAGGATAGGAACTGGGGGTTTGATATGTTAGACAGAGACAACGCATGCAATAAAGAAAGAAAGGCCGCTCAGGAGAACATCATTGAATTCTGTTTTTGTGTCTCCTAACACCAGATCACAAACCCAACATTTACACAATATTTAAGTTAAACCTGTGCAATACCCATTCATACATCCTGTTTTCTGGAGCCTCGTCGCACCTGCCATAAAGATCTCTACACTGAATGTACACTTGGGGACCTCTTACTGCGTGGGAGCAGCACTACCATCACACTTCAGTGCATGTTTAATACCTGCTTTAATGCATTTCATCCCGTAAATTATATAAAGTATTTATTTTAGCAATCTAAATTTTCAGAGAGCAGGAATATCATGAAGTAAATGTATTCTGTGTGGTGATCACTGTCTGCACCTCCTATATAGTTTTTTTTTTCTTCCCTGTGTCCATGTTTTCTTTTCTTCACTGTGGCTCTAATATACTTCCGTAGGGCTATACCACAAATAGCATTATAAATGCAAGCTACAGTTTTATTATTTATGTATAGAGCTTAGCTTGAAGCAAGGTCAAAATTAATGCAATTTGCATTAATGATGGTTTAGTTGGTAAAGATGTCATCACCAAGTTGTACTGGTTTTATTTTATTTTTATTTGGTGAATACTGTGTAATGCATCTAGGCTTGAAGTCTTCAAGTAATACTATTATTACTGGAAGTTGCACTATTATTTTTTTTATTGTTATTATTCATTAGTTTAATTATTATGCAGTTTAATGATGGTAAAGTTGTTTAAAAAGTCACTTTAACGTGTCAGTGGACAGAGATTGTAAACATAAACAAAGTGTAGTTGGTTTACAAAAAATATTTACTATTTATTCCTTTTCTAAGACATGTTCAGTGCAATACAACTTTTGACAAGCACCTCTGGATATTTTACTAAGTCTAAATGCCTCTTTGGATGGTTGAAAATATTTTGTCAAAATTATAGTTTAAGTTGTTTGCAAAATGTGTTCAATAAAAAAGTTCTATATTTTGACTGCAACTGTCAAGCAATTTGATTCCTTCTCTTCATTAGTGCCACCCCCTTGAAAACTATCACTTTATGGGGTCGTGCAAACCTGTATTAATACTTGTGTGCACATTAAAATCTTTTTTGTACAATGTACAATTCTCATGACAGTGGAATAGGTTATTCTTAGCCAGTCTTCTGCAGTAATCGTAGTGGAAAATGTGGTTAACTCATGAATGGGAAAAATACCGTTGAATACTGTGAAACCGTTATAATTTTGGAAAAAAAAATGTGACATAGAATTTTGGTCATACCGCCCAGCACTACTCCAAATACTGAAAATACAAATGTTTATGTACCCACCAGAGTACAGAATAAGCTATAAAGCACATCAGTCACCATGATGCAGAAATAATTACATTTACAGTCATATGAAAAAGTTTGGGAACCACTCTCAGCCAGCATAATAATTTACTCTACTTTCAACAAAAAAAGATAACAGTGGTATGTCTTTCATTTCCTAGGAACAGCTGAGTACTGGGGCGTTTTCCAAATAAAGATTTTTAGTGAAGCAGTATTTAGTTGTATGAAATTAAATCAAATGTGAAAAACTGGCTGTGCAAAAATGTGGGTACCCTTGTAATTTTGTTGATTTGAATGCATGTAACTGCTCAATACTGATTACTTGCAACACCTAATTGGTTGGATTAGCTCATTAAGCCTTGAACTTCATAGACAGGTGTGTCCAATCATGAAAAAAGGTATTTAAGGTGGTCAATTGCAAGTTGTGCTTCCCTTTGGCTCTCCTCTGAAGAGTGACAGCATGGGATCCTCAAAGCAACTGTCAAAAGATCTGAAAAGAAAGATTGTTCAGTATCATGGTTTAACACTAGAATTACCAGAGCCTACGAAAAAACTCGTAATTCCGTCCCACCTTAAACTGCTTCCTAAATCCCTTCACACCTCTCCGCCAGCGCCCTTTGTCTTCTAAATGTGCTGATAAAGAGAAGCCGGCTATTCCATCCCCCCACCAATTTAGAACGTGCACGAACTTCTCTCAGCTCAGGCCTTGATTGAGTATCTGGGAGTGAAGTGGAGTTTTAGAGCGGAAATAATAGATCGTTATTAGGAACACATGCATTTCATGTCTGTTCCGTTTCTACAGTAATCTGTGTCAACACACTGTTAAAACAGAAACGTTTTTTATATTCTAGTAGTAGATGACAAAATGTAGGCATAAACTATATAATGTATGAAGCCTGAAGTCCAAATAGCAAAGAAACATTTTCACAAGAATAACACAATTGCACTTTTATTCAAACATATAACTGCAGAAACAAAAAGCCGCCTTAACATGCGACATTGACACCAGTTTACTGTAACTGACTCCGTGGCTCAATAGACTCAGCCCCCGCTTGGAATCAAGGGTTGCGGTTCGATCCTGCCCCTCCGTTTTGAGAAGTAAACTGCTCTTGTCTTACTGTTTTAGAATAAAAGCATACATTTGATTTCAGTCTGTAACAGCCGGTGCAGTTTATGATCCTTGTAAAGGTTAGCTTTTTTTTATTCACTTTTCACTCTCTCAGTCGCGTTCAGAATCAATCCATACAACCCCATCTGACACGCGCTATAGCTCTGCAGTGTACCACGATGCATACTAACGCCCCAAGACCCCGGGTTCTGACACACAAGCGCTGGCGAAGCTGCCTTCGTATCTCACTGTCACTTGCTTTTCGTTTTATTGAGTGTTCCTGCCAGTTCCGCATGTTGCTGTATGCTTTTTCTTTTGTACTACAGGACATGCAGAGGAAAGAATGGTAAAGACCAGTAACTTCGGCGCTATATGCAATCATCAGACACTCCCCATCTGCCCGTGTCGTTCAAGCACAGGAACATATATTGGTGTAAAAGTATAACAAAAGTGCACTTTTATTCAAGTGCACTTTTTCCATCGCCTTTTCCTGTAAGAAGCAGTGTACACACTTCTCTCTATGCTGTGGTTTCTATTACACACCTGAAAGAAAGAGACAATATATGTGAAAATATAATCGCACTAATGCAATATTATTTGAAAGCGAACAGCGTCAGATCGGGTGTGAATTTATGCAGGAACTGGAAATTCTCTGATCGGGACCTTCCCAGGGAAGAAAGTACAGTGTCAGGTGCTCATTCAGTGTAATAGAAAGGGTCGTGCAAACCTGTATTAATACTTGTGTGCACATTAAAATCTTTTTGTACAATGTACACTCATGACAGTGGAATAGGTTATTCTTAGCCAGTCTTCTGCAGTAATCGTAGTGGAAAATGTGGTTAACTCATGAATGGGAAAAATACCGTTGAATACTGTGAAACCGTTATAATTTTGGAAAAAAAAATGTGACATAGAATTTTGGTCATACCGCCCAGCACTACTCCAAATACTGAAAATACAAATGTTTATGTACCCACCAGAGTACAGAATAAGCTATAAAGCACATCAGTCACCATGATGCAGAAATAATTACATTTACAGTCATATGAAAAAGTTTGGGAACCACTCTCAGCCAGCATAATAATTTACTCTACTTTCAACAAAAAAAGATAACAGTGGTATGTCTTTCATTTCCTAGGAACAGCTGAGTACTGGGGCGTTTTCCAAATAAAGATTTTTAGTGAAGCAGTATTTAGTTGTATGAAATTAAATCAAATGTGAAAAACTGGCTGTGCAAAAATGTGGGTACCCTTGTAATTTTGTTGATTTGAATGCATGTAACTGCTCAATACTGATTACTTGCAACACCTAATTGGTTGGATTAGCTCATTAAGCCTTGAACTTCATAGACAGGTGTGTCCAATCATGAAAAAAGGTATTTAAGGTGGTCAATTGCAAGTTGTGCTTCCCTTTGGCTCTCCTCTGAAGAGTGACAGCATGGGATCCTCAAAGCAACTGTCAAAAGATCTGAAAAGAAAGATTGTTCAGTATCATGGTTTAACACTAGAATTACCAGAGCCTACTAAAAACTTCGTAATTCCGTCCCACCTTAAACTGCTTCTAAATCCCTTCACACCTCTCCGCCAGCCCTTTGTCTTCTAAATGTGCTGATAAAGAGAAGCCGGCTATTCCATCCCCCACCAATTTAGAACGTAACGAACTTCTCTCAGCTCATGCCTTGATTGAGTATCTGGGAGTGAAGTGGAGTTTTAGAGGGAAATAATAGATCGTTATTTGGAACACATGCATTTCATGTCTGTTCCGTTTCTACAGTAATCTGTGTCAACACACTGTTAAAACAGAAACGTTTTTTATATTCTAGTAGTAGATGACAAAATATAGGCATAAACTATATAATGTATGAAGCCTGAAGTCCAAATAGCAAAGAAACATTTTCACAAGAATAACACAATTGCACTTTTATTCAAACATATAACTGCAGAAACAAAAGCAGCCTTTAACATGCATATTGACACCAGTTTACTGTAACTGACTGGCTCAATAGACTCAGCCCCGCTTGGGAATCAAGGGGTTGCGGTTCGATCCTGCGCCTCCGCTTTGAGAAGTAAACTGCTCTTGTCTTACTGTTTTAGAATAAAAGCATACATTTGATTTCAGTCTGTAACAGCCGTGCAGTTTATGATCCTTGTAAAGGTTAGCTTTTTTTTTATTCACTTTTCACTCTCTCAGTCGCGCTCAGAATCAATCCATACAACCCCATCTGACACGCTACGCTTATAGCTCTGCAGTGTACCACGATGCATACTAACGCCAAAGACCCGGTTCTGACACACAAACGCTGGCGAAGCTGCCTTCTTCGTATCTCACCGTCACTTGCTTTTCGTTTTATTGAGTGTTCCTGCCAGTCCCGCATGTTGCTGTATGCTTTTCTTTGTACTACAGGACATGCAGAGGAAAGAATGGTAAAGACCAGTAACTTCGCGCTATATGCAATCATCAGACACTCCCCATCTGCCCGTGTCGCTCAAGCACAGGAACATATATTAGTGTAAAAGTATAACAAAAGTGCACTTTTATTCAAGTGCACTTTTTCCATCGCTTTTCCTGTAAGAAGCAGTGTACACACTTCTCTCTATGCTGTGGTTTCTATTACACACCTGAAAGAAAGAGACAATATATGTGAAAATATAATCGCACTAATGCAATATTATTTGAAAACGAACAGCGCCAGATCGGGTGTGAATTTATGCAGGAACTGGAAATTCTCTGATGGGACCTTCCCCAGGGAAGAAAGTACAGTGTCAGGTGCTCATTCAGTGTAATAGAAACCATAGCACAGAGAGGTGTGTACACTGCAACAAGTACACGTGTCGTAAATGTAGGAAGGACGGTCCTTGGGTGTGTGGGAACTGTTAATATTTGAATGTGATGATTTTATATAGCACGGAATGAAAATCTGCACTTCTTAGCATTGCACCATGCAAGTGTCGTATCAATCGCCTACTGTAACTTGCTTTTTTTTCTTCGGTTATACAGGTAGTTTTGAATAAAAGTGCACTTGTTTTGTTTGCGAAATGAAGTGTCTGCGTGCTTTTTTCGTGGCATTACACGTGTATTTTTTAAAGATGCCAGTTTGAGCAGTATAAAAAGTATTGAAAAGTATAACAAAACAACGGGCAGATGGGGAGTGTCTGATGATTGCATATAGCGCCGAACTTACTGCTCTTTACTATTCTCTCCTCTGTGCCCTGCAGTACAAAAGAAACAGAATACAGACGCTATAGCTCTGCGTTGTACCACGATGCATACTAACGCCCCCACCTGGTTCTGACACACAGACGCTGGCGAAGCTGCCTTCTTCGATCTCACCGTCACTTGATTTTCTTTTATTCAGTTTTATTGAGTGTTCCTGCCAGTCCCGCATGTTGCTGTATGCTGGATAGAGAGAAGTGTGTACACTGCTTCTTACAGGAAAAGGCGATGGAAAAAGTGCACTTGAATAAAAGTGCACTTTTGTTATACTTTTACACCAATATATGTTCCTGTGCTTGAACGACACGGGCAGATGGGGAGTGTCTGATGATTGCATATAGCCGGTTACTGGTCTTTACCATTCTTTCCTCTGCATGTCCTGTAGTACAAAAGAAAAAGCATACAGCAACATGCGGGACTGGCAGGAACACTCAATAAAACGAAAAGCAAGTGACGGTGAGATACGAAGAAGGCAGCTTCGCCAGCGTTTGTGTGTCAGACCCTGGTGATTGTGCGTTAGTATGCATCGTGGTACACTGCAGAGCTATAGCTGCGTCTTTAGTGAAAACAGCCGTGTCAGATGGGGTTGTATGGATTGATTCTGAACGCGACTGAGAGAGTGAAAAGTGAATAAAAAAAAAAAAAGCTAACCTTTACAAGGATCATAAACTGCACCGCTGTTACAGACTGAAATCAAATGTATGCTTTTATTTTAAAACAGTAAGACAAGAGCAGTTTACTTCAAAACGGAGGGGCGCAGGATCGAACCCACAACCCCTTGATTCCCAAGCGGGGCTGAGTCTATTGAGCCACGGAGTCAGTTACAGTAAACTGGTGTCAATGTCGCTTGTTAAGGCGGCTTTTTGTTTCTGCAGTTATATGTTTGAATAAAAGCGCAATTGTGTTATTCTTGTGAAAATGTTTCTTTGCTATTTGGACTTCAGGCTTCATACATTATATAGTTTATGCCTACATTTTGTCATCTACTACTAGAATATAAAAAAGTTTCTGTTTTAACAATGTGTTGACACAGATTACTGTAGAAACGGAACAGACATGAAATGCGTGTGTTCCAAACAACGATCTATTATTTCCGCTCTAAAACTCCACTTCACTCCCAGATACTAAATCAAGGCATGAGCTGAGAGAAGTTCGTGCACGTTCTAAATTGGTGGGGGGATGGAATAGCCGGCTGCTCCTAGCTTCTCTTTATCAGCACATTTAGAAGACAAAGGGCTGGCCAGAGAGGTGTGAAGGGATTTAAGAAGCAGTTTAAGGTGGGACGGAATTACGAGTTTTTTCGTAGGCTCTGGTAATTCTAGTGTTAAGGGAAGGCAACAAAAAGCTATCTCAGAGGTTTAAACTGTCAGTTTCAACTTTAAGGAATGTAATTAGGAAATGGAAGGCCACAGGCACAGTTGCTGTTAAACCCAGGTCTGGCAGGCCAAGAAAAATACAGAAGCGGCATATGTGCAGGACTGTGAGAATGGTTACAAACAACCCATAGATCACCTCCAAAGACCTGCAAGAACA